>NC_133357.1:29346969-29446969 GCF_030506205.2 Paramisgurnus dabryanus | reverse complement strand
AGAAAGGTATCCCGAAGCCTCCTACCCCCCTCAAAAAAAAAATAAAAAAATAAAGGAGGACAAGGATATGACATTTCAAGATATAAAAGCATAATATTACAGTTTTTTTCAGTCGCTAACAAGCGTTTGTCCAATCAGTTGTCACATTTTCAAAACTCTAAACACAATTTGCATTGCATCGGTCTTTTGTGGCCATACAATTCATTCATTTCATGTCGTTTTCACACAATATGCAGTCAGTAAACACATTTCCACAATGCTTACATTTTCTTAACAGACAAGCTATACCTCCCACCAAAATTATGGATTGTTTTTGTAGTATTTACGAATGTTAAAACACAACATCCCACAATAGCAAAAACAATATTCCAAACCTTAGATACAGTATAAAAACCTTTATGTTGGGTAAATTGGGCCAACCACAGCTGATTCCAGTCTGGCTTAGGTTATTTTTTCTTTTACATTGATACTTACAGTATACAGTAAAAGGAGGACTTTGAGGAGTGATGTTTTTGAAAACAGAAACAGACAAACACTGTAATGTCTGGACGAGGAAGCATAAAAGCAAGGGGCACATGGAGAAGAGCAGGCCCATTGAGAGGTGCAGGACAGTGAGAGATGCAGTTAGAGGTGCAGTGAGAGGTGCAAGAGCAGTGAGAAGAGCAGGGCCAGGGAGAAGAGCAGGCCCAAGGAGAGGGCAATGTAGAGGTGTAAGAATGCATGGTGGTGGCATTCCAAGGGCTGCAAGAACAGTAGTCAGTGATGAAATTCACAGATTTCAGTAAGAGAGGCTGGTGAAAGAGTGCAGCCCAATTTTAGGAGGTTGAATCCATTATACACATCTTTCAACAAACCAACAGGTAAGTATTGCATTTTACATGGATTGTTTCTATTCTCAATTGACATGTCAATAAGGTCATACAGTAATGCATATGTAAAAAAATGTAACGTCTTCTACCCTCTGGGGCTCCTCAAAAATGATCAAGATCAATACTGTAAAACTTTTTCTGTTCTATCATATTGTGTTTCTACTTTACCTTCTGTAGTCAAGAGTAAGGGGAATAACTGCTTTTTACTGAAATGCTTTTAAATGTGAACATTGCTGTACATGTGGACACACAGTTCCCAACCAAGACATTTAGCGTAAAAACGTTGGATTGCATGTTTTGCATGCAAATACCTGAAAAACTGAAACATAAAAGTCTATGCAGTTTTTGTAATGTCAACAATAGGCAGTATTTTGAAACCTGGTGAACTTTAATTGATTGCATGTATCTTGTGAAGTGAAAAGAAGTGTTATTCTTTGAAAGAATAATTTCATTTTGAGTCAGATTTCCAGTGTTTTGGTAAAGTTATTATGTGCAGAGAAAGATTTTTTCTATTTTGAAATGAAGTGTTAGTATTTATTTAATAAAATGTGTTTTTGAGAAGAAAATTATGCATTTGGCCAATTGTGTTTTTTTTTTTGTGTTCAATTGTGTTTTGTAGGTGGAACTCTGTGTAAAGTGTTTAGAAAAATTATCTGAAGTATGGGTAAGCGCTTGTTAGCGATTGGAAAAAATTTAATAAAGTTCTTCTGTGGGTAATCGATGCTAAATAGTAAAACAATTTAAACTACATAAACTATTATAACCAGCTTCCGGTAATGAAGTCTTGGACACGATTCAATGCAAAACAAGTGACAATATTTGAATATGGATAACCTCTGTAAAGGAGGAATGCACTTTATTGTGGTTTAAAGTCAGAAGCTGTTCCCTGATTGCTGTGTTCTACCATTATAAGGTTTGGAAGCGCAAGTAAAAAACGGGCTGTTTACACCTGGTATTAAGATGTGGACGATGCTAAATACAGGTGTAAACGGTGTTCAAAACATTTTAAGCTCATCCACTTTTGACCACATTCAGAGGTAGTTGAAAAACTTTTGGCCGGATTGCTTTTGTGGTGTAAACACACATGTGGTCAAATGTGTTCGAACAGCCACAGACCGCCTACTCTCCGCCTATTTATCTGAGGTAATGATCACAATGTTTTACATCTTTTCTGACTACTAGCGCAAACACAGTGTACAGCGCTATCTTGTCTCCACACACCATCCCCTCAAAGTAACTGGGACAGAAGTGGTTAAAAGTGGACAAGAGAGACAGATTTTAATACCAGGTGTAAACAGATATGCATCTCTCTCGTCCACTTGTGATTCGATCTTAATACCAAGTGTAAACAGGCCCAAAAACACAATTACTTCCCCAAGTCGTTCTGCTTATAAATGAAATGCAGTGAGCAAAGATGTTTCTCATGATGATGACGACTCACCTGCAGAGTTTTCATGGATTCAGGTATCCATTCAGTCTCGCATAAGCCATGTGACACGAAACAGGCATTTGCAGAAATACTGATAGAAAAGGAAAAAACTGAAGTTAGTTTCAAGTTAGACAACTGTGCCCATATTTATCAAGCTTTTAAAAGTGCAATTTTTGTCTTAAGTACTAAGAATTTGTGAAATTTACTCCTACATTCAAACTTAAGTATAAAAGAAAGTTTTCTTAAAAGTTCAAATTTCTTAAAGAATCATTCTTACTCTCCCAATTATTTAAAACAGCTCAAGAGGTCTTTCAAGTGGTTAGGAGTTGCCAGTAGGGGCTTGTGGTGGCGCTGATGAGAAAGAGATATGCACAACTCCACGAGCTGGATGAGCAGCTTTCATTTATTCATACAGTGAGAACAGTGCAGTGTTTTATTCGTATATATTGTTTATGTTAAATCATAATTGTTTACTGACAATTTTTACAACTAATATATTTACATTCAATACAGATGTCTGAAAAGTAAAACAAGATGAGTATAGTTATATGATTAAAAACAAATGTAAACATTCGGTTGCTTATCAGATAGCATGGTTGTAGTACATTGCGGTTACTGTGGCAGCCAAAATACATCATCCTATATGTAATATTAAATAAAACTTTAAATACATTGTTGTTAAATTGTATTGGTTTAATGTTTTCAGTTGATGCCATATGCTTTTTGATTACCAAAATGTTATTTAACTATTAAAATCAGAATTCAGAAAAATGAAAATGGAAAACACGCAATGAGAATAACAGAAATTTGGGACAAAAATTAAACAGATTTCATAGGACACCTACAGATGCAGCTGCTCCACGGCTTTAAAGAATGATTCTACAGCTCCAGAAATACGACATCAAAAAAAAGATCAGAAAAGGAGATTCCTGTGGAAGACACCCTCTTCAGAAAGTCCATACAGTAGCAACAGAACACAACAATCTCAGCAAAGATAAAGAAATTTATAGGTCCACAATATCAACGCAAAGAGTTTAAAAACATTGAGTTTCACACACACTGGCCCTCATGACTGATCCCTATCTCAGTTTGCCAGAGTGTAGGAACACACCTAATGACAACCTCTTCATGTCTTCTAACTTTGTGTAAAAGGTAAACAAACAATTAACTTACGTTTTTGTATATATATATATATATATATATATATATATATATATATATATATATATATATATATATATATATATATATATAATCAAATGTTTTATGTTGGGAAATAGTGATGCCTCACTTGCCTCCCCTTCAGTGGGAAGGCATCTTTCGTTTTTATCTATATAACCAAAATATATTATTGTATCTTGTAAAGAACTGATGTAGTACCAGGTCAAAATGGCCTAAATTCAACGCTATAAACTGGGAAGTGCACGTTACATCCATAAATAAACCCCAATCCCTGCACGCATTGTTTGTCCACCTCTCGTGGACAAACAATGCGTCACAGGCATCTGATTTTTTGCAATTTGCACTCACAAAAGTACAGAAACATTAATAAACATCACTTTGATTTTTGATTTGTGCATGTTTTAATATGAACATGGGACAGAATTGACACAATTTGCACTCACAAAAGCTCAGAAACATTAATAAACATCACTTTGATTTATTTTTATATGTGTATGTTTTCAGATAAACGTGTATCCTCTAATTAGTAAATATACCAAGTTTCGGCTCTCTAGGACAGTGGTTCTCAAACTTTTTCAGCGTGCGGCCCCCCTTGTGTACGGCCCATTCCTTTGCGGCCCCCCCAAAGAAAATTTATGACAAAAAACTGTTCTAAAACTCAACTTTTAATTCAACAAAACATATTGAATGATACAAAGTAGTGCTGTTGGTTAGTAGCCTTTTTTTTTAGGTTTAATTCCACAGAATTCATGATAAATTAATTTATTTTATAAAATGTCATAAAACTGGGGCCCCCCTGGCACCATCTCGCGGCCCCCAGTTTGAGAACCACTGCTCTAGGACATTGGGAAATAGTGATGCCTCACTTGCTTTCCCTTCAGGGGAAGGCATCTTTCGTTTTTATCTATATAACCTAACTCCAGCCACAAACTAACCCCAATCCCCACACTGCGACGACACCCTCTCGTGGACAAACACTGCATCACGGGCATCAGAATTTTTCTAAACCCCCACCCGCTCTTTTTAGCCCCAACTCATTTAACCCTTTTAATCCTAATGTTGGAATATGAACATCAATATTGCTGCCCATTCAACCAAACATTTAACATTTTCAATAAAATGTCATCTCTCTAGGCTACGCTTGCTTCAGCAATAGTTTGTACACATTGAGTTAATAGACTGTGAAGTGAACAAGGTTTTCAGCAAGTATTGTATTAATTATATGTTAAGAACTGTATAGACCCAACAATCTTTCCTACAAAATCATGAATTTATACCCGTCAGATCTGGTATGATGTTACAGTACAATATCAATATGACCCACAAACAATGTTTCAAACACATTGTTAAATCACTCACACAAAGAATTAAGACATCTGAGGGCAAAACAAGAGTCCAACCCAGTGATAGCAATGTGTAGCTTATAAAGTGTCCGGTGAGCTTATACTGCATAACAACAGCAAATATGTCATTCACTCGAGAAATGAGTGACTTAAGCCAGTGGTTCTCAACCTAGGGGCTGTAAGATGGTGCCGGGAGGGGGCCCAGCTTTATGATATTTTATAAAATACATTAATTTATCATGAATTCTGTAAAATTAAACCTAAAAAAATAAGGCCACTAACCAACAGAACTACTTTTTATAATTTTATATGTTCTGTTTAATTAAAACGTTATGTTTCAGAACACATTTGTCATAAATTTTCTTTGGGGGGCCGCGAAGGAATGCACCGTACACAAGGGGGGGGCACACGTTTGAGAAACAAAAAGTTTGAGAACTGACTTAAGCTGCTTCATTGACTTTATTCAGTTCCATATATTAAAATGTCAGACAGAAAGTCTTAAGGTTGACCAAATCACAATATTTTGGATATCTTGCATATGAAAAATAGTAGAAATTATTATAATTTTTTTTAATAACACAATCTTTTAAAATATGAAACATTGTCTTGTATTAAATTTACAAAAACACAAACAAAAACATAGAGGTATTTAAACTGTATGGAGTAATGATTTGAGTACAGACAGTTTTAAGATTAGTGAGAGATAATGTTTCATATTACAGTTTATTGTTTTAATGATGAGAAGCACTATAAAGCACATATTTAAAGTAGAAATGTTGCCATTTTAAAAACTCTGTTTTTCCTCACTGTAAAATAAATGAAATAAAAACAGTGACTCGGACAAAAGGTAATAAAATATGTTTTTTAATTCATCAAAGTCAAAAACCACATGCATCTCCACCCTACTGGTAATTTCTTTATGCTTAGATCCTCAATAGTCAATGTTATACTTTAGACGACATGCTTTCTCTAGCATGGACTCAGTAACATGATTTGTGGGCTGCATTACATAAATGATGATTACATAGACATGAACACACGATTTTGGGTGACACACAAGTTGAGAAGCCTAAAACAGCTTCCTATTACAAACACTGCATAGCTTTACTTAAACCCGGTAGAGGCAAAAGTATAATCTAACACTATTTTCTGGTTAGTCCATTCATTTGCAAACATAACACAAATTTGCACACATATATATGCAACGTTATAAGTGATAAGACACAGCTTCCAGCGTTTTACAGTGCTTCTCAAATGTAATGTTACTCAAGAGTAGGAAGCACAATAGCGGAGTGTCTCTTTTCCCAGGATACATGATGACACAGTGGGCCAGAGTGCTGAGAAAGGCAAATATCAGTAAAGTGCAAATATCAACTGTAAATGTTGAGAGACGGCCGGCATGCTAACCTGACATACTGATGTTGAGTGATGGTAAAACAAGTCAAATGTGATTTCAAGTTGTGACAAAAATAAAAACAAAACTATATGGTACACATGAATCACATCAAATGATTGTTTCCACGAAGAAAAACCTTTTGTCTGCTCAATTTTTTCATTAACGTACACCACCATACAGACTGTAGGTACCCACTTACCCTAACCATAAACCTTTTTAAGTTACCCCCATTGTTCTTCCATCCCTTACTTGTTTTTATTTGTGTCAAATAGGCAATCTTCTCTGAATAAGGTTTATTTGTGCCATTTCTGGATGCTTTTAGAATTGGCAATTAGATAGCAGAAAGACAAAACAGATGATATGTTTCTCCTTAGTGATGATTATAAATATGTTGTAAATGACAAAAATATGATAAAACCAGACAATAAAAGGCTTTTTTGACCCAGGATCATAAAATAAAGATCTTAGGCAGCTGTCCCAGGATCAGTGTGATGTCAATCACCATAAACTGATCAAGAGTCAATTTAGGCAAGTATCCTTTTTTAAATCAATCAGGGGTATCTTAACCAAACCATGCAAATATTATAGTGTGGATATGTACTAAAAAGAATCAGCTGATTTTCTGAGAAAGATTATCTTGCTGTGTCAAGACAAATAAATCAAGTGCTATTGGACAGATTGAGGCCCTTTCAATCCTACCGAAGCTTTGTTTCACCAACAATGACTTGCATCTGTCCTCGGTCTTGATACTAAAGCATAGGTGTGCGTCAGTGGACGCAGAACATTTTTAGTGAATGAACCATCAGAACTTTCATCTTTGATATATTAATAAAAAAATAATCTTAACATAAAAAACATATTCGGTCTTCTTTTTATTTACACAGATATAGTATATGGGAGATTAAAGAGGTTAGATAATGTAGCGTTTAGTTACGTTTTGAAAGTTTCATTGTGTTACGACACTGGTTTGAGAACAGATCGTAGGGATCTGCCGTCTCGCGTTAGCTCTCTGGTTGTGCACATGCAGGGAAGCGGAACCGCTTCTACTTGTTGAAGAACTTCATTGTATGGACAATGTTTCAGGTGGTCTCCCATGCAAGTGATGTCCGCAAACTCCCATCTGTTAACCGGACTAAAGGCCGTGCTAAAACGCCAAACCTGCGAAAAATACAATGGTTACGACTTGACGCTACTAATGTTGTGGACACAATTAACAAGCAGTTACTGCAGATATACTTTACCTTATCTTTGATCTGCCAAGAACGTCTTCCGTCTGAATACTGCTTCCTCTCCCACTGTACCACAACCATGCCACGTGTTTGCAGCAAACTGGCACACACGTCCCTCATTATACGTGACACCATTGATAGCTGACACAGGCTAAAGCCATCCAGAAATCGTGCTACATGTTGAAGTACTTCAAACGGTAATCCGCTCAGGTGATCGCACTTAGGTTCCGTGAGAGTTTCCGATGGAGGTTGCACACCAAACGACCTAAGGTGGCGGTCATGAACAACCTTTGAACCTTGACTGGATGGGCATAATCTGCGTTGGGAGTACGTACAGCCATAATACGCTAATGGACAGCGATGCTCCATCCAGCCGTTGAGCCCAGAATGGATATCTCCGTGAACGTTCCGGAAATGCGAGAGGAATTCCTCTCGACGGAAAAGCTGACCGCACTCAAAGGTAAACATGGAGCCCTCACGTGGAGCCCAGCTCGGTCGTGGCACAAGCTGCTCCAGCGTCAGATCAAGCCGCAGAGTACAAAATGGACTTGGCTGCGAAAGGCGGGGCGCAGCACGATCGCAAGCCGAGGCGGATGCAACCTCTCCAACCATCGTACTCGTTGCCAGGATGGCAGCGGGGAAACTAAAGGTTTGGGTGCCGAAGTCGACCCGTGTGCCGCAGAGCCCGTACACAGCGTCTGATATTCTCCTAGCTCGTGGTGACTCCTCCAAGCAGAAAAGCAGAGCAGCTGCTGTGAAGTCGATTTCGCCAAGGCCCATGGGGTCATCCTGAGGCTCCTGATCTAAATCTGAGGTGTCCACAGCTTTGTCCTCCATTTTGCACTGTGAATGTCTATGGGGGAAGCCATCTGTAAATGACCCTTTTTGTCTATTAAGTGCAAGTGGCATAAAATTTCTGAGCAACTGAAGGTTTTGGAGTTTCCTCTCAAAAGCCCTGTCTTCAAAGTCTAATGCCATCGCAGGCAGTGCACTGTTCCTCTGGACAGTCAGAGTCTGTGCATCTATAGGCTGCTGCAGAGATTCTGATGCCTCCTGCATCAACAAAGGGTCATGTCTTACTTCTGGTCTATGGGGAATTAAAGGACCAAACCATTCTGGACTTTGATCGTGTTCTGTGGTCGATTCCATAATGTGACAGATTGTCTCGTCTTTACAGTCCACAATACTATGAGAGCCATTACAGAAACATTGGATATCCATGTCACTTAATATGTCTGGACACTTAACAGTGACACCTAAGGCTGTTTGGTCACCATCGATACCCCCCACAGCCCCAAGATCACCCTCAACCTCAGACGAAACATCTTTCATGTCAATATCTGTAGACTCTGAAGGTTTTGAATGGGTGAGTTCGCCATTCTCATCAACTGCAGAGACATTCATCGGTTCAGAACCTTTTACAGCATCTCCTAGTACACCGAGGGCAGAGGCCAGGTTCCTGCCAAGCTCCATCAGTGTTTGGTGCTGGGCAGGCTGCAAAACCTCATTTAAGCCACTGACCCCATTGGCTATTTTATCACATTTGAATCTGGTGTCTTCTTTCATCGTTTCATTCAGTTCCCCATTGCGCTCTGAAAGTGATGCTGGCAGGTTAGCGGTTGTACAGTCCGTGTCTGAGGAATTAAGGTGGATCAGGACGTTAAGAGCTGCAGCCAGGCTTTTAGTCGTCTCTACTGTGGTTTGGTAAAGTTCACCGTAATGTTCTTCATGTAGGCCATTAATCCCATTGGTAATCTTGTCTTTTGAGCAGCCTGCTGTAGGATCTCTCTCAACAGTCTCTGCTTGCTCCGATGGAGCCGGCACAACTGCGGCAGACTTTGCACTTTGCCCTGTAGTCAGAGTCTTTTTCTCCGAGCCAGCAGTGGGTGCCAGAGACACGAGTTTGAGTGACGCTAACATGGTGCGCTGGTCCTGAAGGGCGAGTGCCATGTCAAGCTGCTCCACCTCGTCTGCTTCCTGACTCAGTCGTTCATACGAACGATAATCCTCGTCATTCACCGGCCACCTATTCCACTCCATGGTGCAGCACACCACACCTGCAGGGCACACCTCAAGGTGTTGTGCCATCTGGCCACGGGTCAGAGTAAAAGGACATCCTATGCTGTGGTTAAGACATGGCACCCTCTCAAGCGGGCACAGGAGCTTGTGTTCGACAACCTTGCAGCTGTGGAAAATTGCACCGCATACAAAAGGGCAGGTGATGAGGTCACAGGAAATGCCAGGTTCAGGCTTTACCATACATCGCCTGCTTATACAGGAAATGCAGTGAGCATGGGGCTCCTCCATTATTTAAGACGATGACAGCTGCAAGACTGCAAAAGAGCAAAAGGCCCTGACTCACAACCACTGCAAAACAAAAGCAAAACAAAAAATTATTGATAAGACATTCCTACATACAAACTAGGGCTGTCACTTTTCGTTCGAAAATCGATTGCACAATCGATCGGACCAACCAAAAAAAGTTTCGAAAACGAAAATAGGCAATCGATTTTAACCAAATATGTACACTATTAATTTTAAAAGAATTAAACAGTTAAAAATATAGATGTAACAAAACTCACAAACAAGCAGAAAAAGAAAATAAATAATTCCGAAAGTGCAGTAGGTGTGCGAAAGCTAGACAAAAAAAATACCCAGCAATTTTACGCACCTATAGTTTCACGCTTTCAATCGCTGCATCTAGTGTTTTGCAAAGAAAATGGAGGACAACGTCAATAAACCTGTGCAACACGAGAGAGCGTCGAAATTGTGACGTTACAGGAGATGAAGGAGTTATGACAAGGAGCCACCCTTGCGAGCTGACAGCAACCCGCTTTTGTGATGGAAGATTGGCAGTACAAAATACGCAGCTGGCAACGAAGTACCCGAGTTTCCCTGGGACATCAGTGCGGTCGGAGTGCGTCTTCTCAACAGATGGACATATAGTGAATGAAAAGCGCTCTGCTCTTGACCCCTAAAATGTTGATCGACTTGTTTTCCTGACCAATAATTTGTAATGGCCCTATTCTTTTTGGGCATTTCATTACGCCTGCCTAGTGCCGCCTAAGTGTCGGTTACGTTTAATAAAAAAATACACAGCATGTTCTCAACTTCAAGTAAGTCTATTTAAAGTTTCATTTTTGAACAGTTGTTTGAAATGGATCGAATCATTATTTAAAATAATTTTTGAATTGCCTAAATCATAAAAGCAGCCGGTTGAAGCCTGCAGTAATGTTTTTCATTTATGGCAGCAGTCCACTCTGCATATTTTTTAGAGAATGTTGCACTACTGTTGCTGTTTTTTATTCTGCATGAAACTTCATGACAATGAATAAGATTGATGACTTGTGCGTTTCAGGCGCTCTCTTTACATTTGTCTGTTATTTGGTGTTGAAAATGGAAACGTCTTTTTTAGACATGGAAAATCGATTTTACAATCGATTCAATGAACATTTATATATTAAAAATCGAAAATGATTTTTTCACAACAGTGACAGCCCTAATACAAACTCTGTAATACATACAGTACTGTTATACATGCAGTCTCTTTATTAGAATACAACCAGAAAATACAGGAAATTTTTATGTAGAATTAAAAACTGAAGTGTCAAGTATTGAGGGTAAACTCCACTTCCATTTGAGCAATAGCAGGCAACGGCAGGATCTCTTAAACCTAAATAAAATTCTAATTTCCAATTCTAATTGAATGACTTCAGGATTTCAGTCTCCCCAAAAAAACCTCAAGATGTGTTAAGTACCAGAGGTCACGGTCACACTACTGACTGATGCCTAAAGATGACATTTAGTTCTAAATACAGCACACAGCATTACAATTTTCCTTTATCATTTAAAGTCAATACATGCAGAGTTTGAGAAAGACACAGCGGCGATTATGATGCTGGGTATTTGTCTGCTAAATGCACAAGCACAGAGAGCAAGAGACTCTTTAGCGCGTCATCTCATGTCATACATGAGGAGAGAGTTTTATGACATTTTATAAAATACATAAATTTATCATAAATTCTGTGTAATCAAACCTCAGAACAATAAGACTATTAACCAACAGCACAGCATTGTATAATAATATGTTTTATTTAATTCCAATTCTAAGTTTGAGATTGTTTTATGAATTTACTTTGGGTTTGCTGCATAATAGTCCTGGGTCACTTGTAATAATAAATCTAACTCAGCTTCCATCTAAACAAGACTGGTTAATGCTTTTGCTGTCTTGATTGGTTGTATTGTAGTTAAATGTGTATATCCACATGCCTGTTGTGTTTCTTTACAAAGTAGCATTGCCATCTACTGGACTGGAACCTGTAATACAGCTTATTTATTTAGGGTCAGATTTACTAAATGGGACAAAACCCAAAAAAGCACCTACGGGAGTGGTAATATCTGCGGGCTATTTACTAAAAAAAAAGCGCAAAATAAATAACACAGGAGCGCAACAGCTGATTTCCATAATGACCAACGCAATCCACAAAGAGCAGCACAAATTAGATCAGAGTCGAAAATAAGCAGAGCTGATGAAGTGTCCTTGAATTCAGCACCGTGATAATTCGTGGTGTGAAATTCCAGCTAACGAAGCCATAGGACACTGAAAAAAACTGAAGGACAAAAAATGAAGGTTTTATTTACTTCAACAAATAAAATAAAAAAACATGGCTTGGCAAATAATATTTTTGAACAATATCTTTGTTCCTCTGGCATTCCAAATAAACTGTTACATTTTAAAACAATCCTCTGCATTGTACCACACACTCTGTAATGCCTCTTCATTAAACAACGGTGCAAATAACAATCATAATCACACATGCAAACATTAGTAAATTGCGTTGCGTGAATCACTTATAACTTATAATTTTTCTTCCATAAATTTGGCATCTCAAGGGGAAACTCCTAGAAATAAATTTGGGCTGCACGATAAATCGCATGGGATAGTCATGCGCATCTCGTCAGTAAAGCTGGTTTCACAATAAGTAGTAAATCGCCATCACCTGCTTTTGATGTCAGCGATAATTTATGCTTATAATTTATGAGATTGTCAGTGAACTACGGCTTGGTTTAGAAAATGATGGTTTGCGCTGGCGCAAGCTGTTAGTAAATCTGGCCCTTAGTTTTTTCATCATTGTTGTGTAAATGTATGTAGGTCAATAATGGAAACCTTACTTTATTGATGTCATTTCGAGGCAATCCTTGCAAAAAAACTATTTAAAAAAATCCAAGAGTCCAAGATGGCGTCGTTACCGGTAGCTAGTTTTGACATACAGATTAAAATGTGGATATTTTTCACACTATATTGCATTGATTACCCACAAAAGACCTTTATTAACCTCTTGGAGCCGGTTGTTCCCTGATCCCTGTTTTTTTACTAAAATAACTCCAAATATGTTCATCTGAAAGATGATTGACATTTTAATATCAGATTGCTTGAGGCTGAGTAAATCATGGGGTAATTTAATATTTGTCTGGAGGAGTATCGCTTTAGAGAAGCTAAATTCAGAGCTTATTATAGCACAGTACATTAAAGTCCCTCTATAATGAGTTCGAAACTATACAGAAAACTAAAAACAGAAACCTACTAGTCAATATCACTAAACTAACTGGTTGTTAAACTACAAGTTGATATGACCACATATATATTAGCCATAAATGCTTCTATATGAAGTTTAGGACAGTCACAAAAAAAAACTCATACTGTACATCAGGGGTCCTCAACCTGGGAGGGTGTGGGATCTGATATGCTTCAAGGTCAAGTAAAAATACATAAAATGTTCCACTAATAATTTTATACAAAAAATATTTTTATGTTTTTAAACATGCCAAGATATGGTAGTTGTCGAAATAATCTCTTATGTAAAATGTCTAATATTAATATCTAGAATGCTTACAATCTGTCAATAAATCACTATCTGTTGTGGTTTACATGTTGTTCCTCAGTAATTTAGCTGAATTATGTATAAGGCATAATTAACCAAATTGATTGACTGACTTTTCTTATTTTACAAAAAAACTGTACTGCTTCTTTACAAGTTGTTTAGCAATGACACCGCATTGAATCATATAGTCAAACGTCAGCTTTAACCTTGCTATCAAAGTTTGTCAACATGCAGTGGTTACAAAGATTTTTTCAAAACAATAACTTGTTAAACAGTCATCTGACAGAGCTGAATTGCCCAAACGCACTGTACTCAATCATATGCTGTGTAGTTGACGCAGGTCTTCAGGGATGTTGTGGTGATGTTCGGCTCTTCGTTTACTTTGTTTTTGTATTATTATTCTCTCCTGTGGTTAGCCTGTTAGCTAGCTCAACTTTATGCCTTTAACTCACGCGAAACAAAGTACTCACTTACCTGCAGATTCCGTCAACTAACTCCACGCGTCACCCACGCACGCACTTCCCGAGTTTTGTTACTTGTCCCCTCTTAGCGTGAAACGGGACACTTTAAAACACAATCATCGCCGTTAATCCTGTCCAAAAATGCTCAGTCCGGCCGGGACGCAGGTCGATGACGTCATTACGCAAAACCCAGGCGTCAATACGTCGTTGTTTGTTTATGTGAACGCAGCGCAAATTCAAACTTGTCATGTATAGAAAAGACTGGTCATCATCAATATTTGATTTGGCGCAAGGCTTGATGTTGATATTTTTTGTTTATAACAACGTAAAGGAAGTTTCATTTAAAATAATGCACAGAATTGATCCAGTAAAACATGTATAAGAGATGTTTAAATTAAATATTGAATTATTTAATAACGTAAAAAAACATTTATTTTATTGCATTCATACAAAGATATTTTGTGTTAATGTTAATTTAATTACAAGAAAAATTGAATACAGTTGGTCGGATTATATAATGATATACGTCAAAGGAACAGTATGTAACAAATTTATATCAATTAATCATAAAATGGCCCTGATATGTCACTAGACATTAAGAAATAATTTTCATTTCAAATACTTATATCACTGACAACAGTGGTCTGGCCAGGATATTGTCATTTAAAAAGTGGAGTTGCAGCCCTCAACTGATTTATGTTGTCATGTTGTGTATTGGCCACCAGTTGTGTGATTGCAGTACCAGTTTTAGCCACAAGTTTTGTTATTGCAATACCAGTTTTGGCCACAATCCTACATACTTTTCCTTTAATTGTGGAATAGAAAAGGATAAAGCATATGTTATTCAATTACTGGTCTTAAAGTTTCATATAAAGTTTTCTGGTGGTAAGCCAATTCTAAGTCATTTTATAAAGAAGCCAAAGCAATACTGTAATGTGTTGTATAAATGTAAAAAATTAAATAACAAAGCTTCCAGGGTTTCTAATATCATATGCAAATTTGAAAGACAAACGAGACCAAATTTATATGCAATGTCTTCTTTTTTTGTTTTCTCTGGCTATGTTTATGTTATTGTTTTTTATTTGGATTATGTTAATCATTTACATGTGTATACTGATTGCATTTATGAAAAATGCATTGCTATAACTCTCTTGTTGTTTATATGATATATATAAATACATATGTAATTTTGTTGCTATATATTGTTATTTCTACTGTGCTGTGCTTTGTGCAAATAAATAAATATTATTAACCATATTTAAAATGGTAAGAGCATTTAGACTTATTAAACATTACTGTGATTTTGTACATTAGAACAAGGATTTTCATCATTGTTTGAAATATTTAAATTGTTTTTAATTTGCATAGGACTTTCTTTTGTACATTACATTAATACTTGTGTCACAGTTCTGTTATATGTTCACCGTACATGTCTTTTATTATGAAGTTTTGTGTCTCATAGTCATGTCTTTTATTTTGAAAGTGTTCCATTGTCATATGGTTGTCTTTTGATTGCCCATTCCCTGATGTGTCATGTTCTGATTGGTTCTCTGTCTGTATATAAGCCCTCTTGTTTCCCATTGTCCTTGTCAAGCTTTATTTAAATATACTGTATCTATTAGAGGTGGCCATGCCATGCCATGCCATGCCATGCCATGCCATGCCATGCCATGCCATGCCATGCCATGCCATGCCATGGGTCTACAACTCATTTAACTCCCAGTGGTGATATAATTAACTAGATTATAGTTTGGAATGGAATTAGAATTTTACATTACTCTATTAGTAACAAAATTGAATACATCCATGTACTACATCCAACCTAGACTATATTCATAATATTCTAAATCCTAAACTATATTTAAAAACTGCCATGCTTTTGCTATTTTTTGCTTTTCTGTGTTTTCTTTACTTCTATTTCATTTAAAACGGCTTTGAAACAATGGGCAGTTATTAAAAGCACTATATAAATATATTTGAATTGAATATGATTTGTATTATTTCACAAACAATGACAATATGACAGCATATTTATGAATTAATAATGTTTGGTTCATATTTCAGGTTATATGTTTAATTACAGAGAAAATAACAACAGGGATAAAGCAAAGACCAGGACACAAGTTATTATTACACGGCTTGGCTCTTCATTCACAGACTTTTATTCTTTTATATGGCTTCATGTATAAAAGTACTGCTGCAAATTGCTCACAAAGCCATATGAGTTGTATAAGTACATTAAACACAAAATATAACTTTAAAATAGTGCTTGATAATTACCCATTTATTAATTTTTTCTAACTACAAACATTCTTGATTGAAAAATCTTGATTAATGATAAATATTAAAATATTTTGAAAAAGATTACACATTTCTAATGTTACCACAATCAGAAAATCACAGTGTTTATCAAACTTTCATTTCAATTAACAGAACGGATTATATATTGTATCAGATATTACATCAGCATATTCAAAATAATTAGTTATGATGAGATTCATAATAAAGTATTAAGGAAACACAATCAGTCGAGGTTATCACAAAGGATTTCATTTCATTATATGTTTGGATTTTCTGATTTGTCATTTGAGCTAATTCTGCTTAGTTGCTTTTCTGCACTATTACAGAAAAATTGACATAGCATCTGGTTGATTTATATCTACATTCCCGTACAGTCAACGCTGGAGGATGTGATGTTACACGGACACCCCAGTGATGACACAAACAGGTGTTGAATATGGACTTTGGCTGTTGATGTTTTTGGCAGACACGATGACACAGTAGCGAGTGGCAGGTTCTAGATTATTTAGAACTGCAGCAGTCTGATCATAGATGTACAGGACCTCTTTCATAGGGCGAGACAAGGTGTCCTCTCTCACAATCAGGTTGTAGGAATCTGCCCCCATTACAGGAGACCACTCGACCTGCAGTGACAGTCCCACCCCAGGTAAAACTGTCACTTCAGGGATGGACAGCTCATCTGCAGAGGTAACAACATTTAATCAACCACAAGTTCTTGTTTTGATAAAATATACTTTTTGTGTGTTTATGAATAATATTGTTTAACTAGTTGAATCTCATTTAAACCAATAACATGTTATGGTAAAATCAAAAGAATAAACTGATACTTTTCTTAAAGCGCAATTAAGATTTTTTTAAAGCTGGAAACTTATTCAGAAAAAAACTATTTATTTGCTGATGACTTTTTCTGCAAAATCATACCCGATGATAATAAAATGTAACATTCTGTACTTTTGCCTCATCTTAAAAATGTCTTGTCTCCACAGCAAACAGAGCAATTTTGTCTTTACTGCCCCAACACTTGGTATACTCTGAGTCTCTGAAAGCCAATGTTGATATTTGAAATCACCTAAACAAACACGGCCATACCCTAATAGAATCTGGGACCTTCTTTTGATAGACCCGCCCCACACATACACAACCCAGGCAACAATGTCGGTTAATAGACATGCCCCTTACTGCTGATTAGCTACAAGTATGTTTTGGTGCTCAGCCCGTCTTGAAAATCATACACTCTGCCTTTAAAACAGTAAAATTATTTATTTACATTTAAAACAAATGAGGAGCAAAACGACATACAGATTACTGGCTGGAAACGCTTTTAATCTGGCGAGGATTTATCCAAAAATGCTAGTGATATTGCTATGCGCTTTCTATCAAGCAGTTAAGAGAAAACGCTTCCCTGCCAATGACGAGTTTTTCCGGCAAACTGTATTTACGCTATTATCCACCAGATGGGGCTCTTACCCAATTTATACAACCCGGAAGCAACCCCTCACTTCAAACACTTTAAACTCAGTGTATGTTTTGATCATCGCTCTGAATCGGATTTCTATCACAAGTCTTTCACAAAAACTCAATTATCTCAGCTTTTTGCTCAAAATTGTGTCTTTTTTAAAGAAACCTACCCTTATTTAAGAGGTGATAAAAAGAGAACATAAAAGGTAGGATTAAACTTTTTTTAAAGCCGAGGGTCTGTTCTTTTATTTAAAGAAGAACATTTTCTGAAAGTAATTCAACTTTTGTAAAAATCATAAAAAATGCTGCCGATGACTGCCAACTATTTTAAAAACACTGGTGGGGAAAGAGTTAAATACCATAAATAACACTGTGTGTTCTGTGTGTAACATGTCTTACCAGGGGTCAGTCCTGCTATGAACTCTGCAACTGTTAAATCTCTTTTCCGACGATTTGACGTTTGACCTGTAAAAGCCATGAATTAATAAAGTTCCTATTTACCCAAATTTAAGAAGAAAGCATTTTGCCAAAGAAATTAGCAAGTCTGACACATTCAAGAATATTCATGGATTAATACAAGTTAAGATCCATGGGAAGCAAAGTAATATTAGATAATCCCATGCTATGTCAAAACAGTAACTAAAAAATTATTTTTACAATGATTACGCTGTGAACGCAGGTTGTTGATAGAGCTTAAAGGGACACTCCACTTTTTTTGCAAATAGGCTCATTTTCCAGCTCCCCTATAGTTAAACAATTGATTTTTACATTTTTTAAATCCATTCAGCTGATCTCCGTGTCTGACGGTACCACTTTTAGCATAGCTTAGCATAATCCATTGAATCTGATTAGACCATTAGCATTGCGCTATAAAATAACCAAAGAGTTTTGATATTGTTCCTGTTTAAAACTTGACTCTTCTGTAGTTCCATCGTGTACTAAGACCAACTGAAAATTAAAAGTTGTGATTTTCTAGGCCGATATGGTTAGGACTATGCTCTCATTCTGGCGTAATAATCAAGGACTTTTTTGCCGTACCATGGCTGCAGCAGGCGTAGTAATATTACGCAGTGCCCGAAAGTAGACCCCTTGGTAGCTTTCAATAGCAGGGGACTATTTTGAGGCACTGCGTAATAACTCTTTGGTCATTTTTGAGTGAGATGCTTATGGTCTAATCAGATTCAATGGATTATGCTAAGCTATGCTAAAAGTGGTAACGCCGGACCCGGAGATCAGTTGAATGGATTCCTAAACTGTAAAAATCTAATGTTTAACTCTAGGGGAGCTGGAATGAGCCTATTTTCAAAAAAGGTGGAATGTCCCTTTAACTCGTAAAGCCAGGTTGTCAATAAATTGACCATATAAGCCACAGATTATTTTATTCCTACCAGTAAGTACTGTTGAAACAATGCTCTCTCCTGCACTGTTCATGGCTGTCACAGCAACATCAGAAGCCAGTAGACCAAAGACCTGACAGCTGAGGTTTGATGTTGTGCAGACAGGCACCCTGAAATCAGAGCTCATCAGGTACACATTGTACTCTGTGCTAAGAACTGAAGACGTCCAGGCCACAGTGGCTGAGGATTGATCACCTGTGAAGGTCACATCCAGTGGAGGACAGGGAACTGAAAGAGAGACACAGTGTTTAAGAAATCAAGATTATACTGTTCATGATGTATCAATATATCAATACAACTTCTGTCCTGCTGACTAGTAAGGTTTCTTGTTACCTGTGACCCCATCAATAGACTGCGATGGTCTGCTGGTCCCAGCTGAGTTTTGTGCAAAGACACGCAAGTTGTAAGAAGTGCTACACGGCACAGGGATCTCAAAGAAGTCACGTTCTGTCCAATAGGATGACACGTCCATGAGAGACTGTGGGTTGTCCTGGATCTGCCCGGTCACCTGCACCAGGTAAGTGACGTTAGGACAGCTCACAGAACTCCAGGAACTCCTAAGTAGAGTAGCATCGTCCATCACATGGGTTCTCAACCTCACACTGGCAGGAGGACATGGGACTATAGGAGAACCAGTAAAAGGTTAATACGCATTTTCAAAAAGGGATTTATGGCAAAGCAGGCCATACCTAACTAGCCAAGAGCTAAGAAAATTATAATATATTTCTAATAATTCAGTAGCACACTAATAAGGTTGTTTACCTGCACCCTTCTGGACTGGCACATCGAGTGAGCTGTTACAGGTCCCATCTGAAGCCTGTGCACTGAAGTTATACACCATCCCACAAGTCAGTCCCTGGATGTTACATGAATTACCAGTGGTGTCACAGTGAAGCGTATGCCCATCGTTTGTTTGAGCCCATGTGTAGTACTGCAGTGAATCTTGGCTCTTATCCCAGGAGAGTGTGGCTGTCCTGGAGTCACAGTTCACGGAGACACTGAAGTTTTGCAGTTTGCACGGAACTAAAGGAAATAAAACAGTATATCACAGCCCCTCCATCCATTTTCAATGAGCTACTGACACAATAAACAGCTGAAAGTTTCTGTATTTATTTTACACTGTATGTATTTTTAAACATTTTAACGCTTAAATGCATGAGTGTAAAATGCATGATAACCGGTATAACCATACTGTATAAAAGCTAATATTATAATTTACAACATTCATTAGATTGTTTATAGCATGTTTGAGTTTCACCAATTCAATGACCTCTGTTGTCATTGATTGGGTTAAAGGTGCAGTATGTGATACTGACAGCTGCAGTCCATATACAAAATATTGGAGAGCAGGGGCGCAGGAGACATTTTTTAAAGTAAGGGGCCCACACTGTGAGCAAAAGCCCAGATAGTAAGATCAGATTTCCAGATTTCTGACCACCGCTTCTGGCTCACCGTCTGACCACCATTGTAGGAGCCATACATTGGGTTTGATCTTTCTATTATTAATATTCATTTCTTCTTATTCTGTCGTGTATGTGCACCTGCATTCGTGACGTCATTGCTTACTGTGGGTGGCACTCTGCGGTGTGGTGCTTGTATTAGTGTGTGTGTGCGATCACCTGTGTTTGGAGGATCATGGCCGCGGGGTGAGCATGGGGAGAAACTTTTTGTTGACCGTCATCGTCTTCATCGTGGTTGCACTGTCTGTCTAAAGTATCTTTGCATATTTTATGAAGTACATCAATCAAAGTAAGTGCTTGTGTTTTCTAAACTCGTGAAAAAGAGAAATAAAGACATCTCATCATGTGCAATGGCTTAGCGTGACGCGTCTTCAATGTGTATCCTCATGTGTTCAGCCTGCTGCGGTTTGGTATGGTTTGGTTATTTATTTTGATTAAATCTATGCCGCAATATTATGTCAACAAAAAGTTTTCGTTGTTGAGCGGATTGTTTTAAACGTATTATCAGGGCAACGCTGGATTTTTGAGATCGCTTTCACCTTTGTAAACGATATACGTGAACGCGCATTTGACTCGCGTAAAGCCCATTCATTCACAAATTGGCTGTTACGATGTTTATTCAGTCATCACAGACGCCTCTATTGAAACGTTTATGTCCATAAACATTGTGCATTGTCTGTCAAAGAAGATAGTATTCCCCGTTAGGCTTAGCGGTACTTTCACATAAGGTGATCGTTCTGTTATGTTTATTTTTGGATTTTTGGTAGTGTTTTGGTTCGTGTGTCAAGCGGGTGAAGCATTGTGCTTGGGAGTGCCGCCGTAGTTCTGGTTCTAAGACGGTTTGTCTGGTTCAAGGCTATCGGTATTGAGGTACATAAATACCCACCGCTAGTATGCACAGAAGACTAGGGTTGAGTTTAGCTTAGCTTTGATGGATAAGTTAGGGGGAAACAAAGACGATGCATTGTACTCTGTTTAAGTGGAAACATAAGTGTTAAAGGGGTGCTGTGTTTAGTGTTACAATATTTTTGTGATTATTTGTGAATAAAATGGAGTTGAATGGTAACAAGTCAGATGAGAAAAGACGGTCAATACTTACACCCAAAGCTTTTGAATATAAATTGGAGCGATTCCAAGAAGAACGCCAAGCAAAAGTAAGAAAGATTAAAGGTGTAATAAAAGAAATGAAAGACCTAATGCGTAGTGGTAATGCTGATAATGCTGAAAGAATGTGGTCATATCTTGAAAATGTATCAAGCTTGTTTAATGAAGCAAGTCATCTTCATAGTGTAGTGATACCTATGCTTCCACATGAAGAACAGGAAAAACAAAATACTTGGTTTGATAGTGTTGAAAAACATAAAACTGCTTTTGTGGAGGAGACAAATAAATGGCTGCTGGAGGCGCCAGACGCACCAGTAGAGGGCGTTGTTTCTCCACATTTAGGATCTACTGTTCATGATGATAATGAGGCATGCATAATTAAAATTGTGGAAAATGTGGTGGACGATGACATTAGGCCAAGTGATAGTGTCTCTAATGTATCAGTGAGGTCGAAGAGATGTAGTACAGAAATGAGTAAATCTATGTCCACTACATCATCAGCCAGAATAAGGGCTGAGGCTGAGACAGCCGCTCTAATGGCTCGTCAAAGGCTGCTGAGTCAGAAGCATGCCCTGGAGGAACAGCAAGAACTGTTGAGGAGAAAGCAGGAGGAGCTGGACCTGGACATGGAGCTGGCAGCGTCTATGGCTAAAGTGAGTGTATTTAAGGCTTCTGAAGGATCTCGTATGTCTCATGCTTCTGTGAAATCAGATGGAATGAATTCTTATTTGAAAAGAAGGAAAAGAACACCGTTAAACCATGATGCTGCAACATTCGTGCCTGAGTTTAATCCTCAACCGTTGGCTGCTGAGGCTGTAGGGGAAGCTTCGCTCTCAGGTTGTTCTGATGTGAGGTCCAAGACATACGATAAACTTGAGCTGCCTGCTGTTGTGACCTGGGACGATCCATCCGCATTGTTAAAAGGTGTCTCTAATCCACCAGTTACTCACCTTCAGCATGATGCTGCACCTGTATCAATGAATAATTCTGATCAGCGTTTTCTCACAGTTTTGGAAAGGCAAAATCAAATTACATCTTTATTGGTTGAACAACAGTCACTTTTTCTCTTACCTAAGCGAGACCTACAAGTTTTTGATGGCAATCCACTGCAATATCAAACCTTTATAAAAGGATTCGAACACAACATTGAAGGGAGAACACAAAGTCAGAAGGATTGTTTGTATTACCTCGAGCAATATACGAGAGGTCAGCCCAGGGATTTGGTCCAAAGCTGTCAACATCTGCCTCCGTCCCATGGATACATTAAGGCAAAGTCTCTGCTTCAGGAGCATTTTGGTGATCCATTCAAAGTAGCCTCTGCATATATGGATAAGGTGCTTTTATGGCCGGTAATTAAAGCTGAAGATATCAAAGCTTTACAAGCATACAGTTTGCTTTTGCAGGAATGTTGTAACTCTATGGGAGTTGCTGTGACCGATCTGAACGTGCCTACAAATATGCAAATTATTGTGAAGAAACTGCCTTATAAGTTGCGGGAACATTGGAGAAGTGTGGCCTGTGATATTCAGCAGAAGTTTGGTCGTAGAGTAACGTTTTTGGACATTGTGGAGTTTGTTGAGAGGCAAGTCAAGATTGCAAGTGACCCTCTTTTCGGAAATATACAGGATACATCTGGATCAGGAAGAAAAGAATTAAACATGGTTAAGTCTCAAACTAGTTCAAAGGTTAGAGGCAGTAGTTTTGCCACTACTGTAATGCCTGCTGAGAAGAAAGTGGAGTCTGGGTATAAAAGGCAGAAGGACTTACTGGTGAAAGTCTGTTTGTTTTGTGGTGCTGGGCATTCATTAGATGTTTGCCGCCTTTTGCAGAAAAGAACACAAAATGAAAAAATGTCTTTTTTGAAGGAAAATCGTCTGTGCTTTGGATGTCTGTGCACTGGGCACATGAGTAAAGACTGCAAAAAACGTCTGATATGTAGTGTATGCAGCTATAGGCATCCCACGTTGTTGCATATCTACCCCAAAGCAAAAGAAAAGGTTTCGACTCAGACAAACGGTGACTTGGAAATGGTCAGAGATGGTGCCGTGGTGTCTGTTCAGTCCAGTGGCTTGACTGGGGCCGGTAAGCAGGACTGTACGCTGTCTATTCTGCCTGTTCAGGTGAAATCCAAAAGGAGCCAAAAGACCTTGGTCACGTATGCGTTTTTGGATCCGGGGAGTTCCGCCTCATTTTGTACGGAGCGACTCATGACCCGACTCAATCTTACAGGGGCGAAGTTGGGAATCCTCCTTAGAACGATGGGACAAGAGTCGCTCCGTACAAAATGAGGCGGAACTCCCCGGATCCTGGCTCCCCGTCGGGGAATCGAACCCCGGTCTTCCGCGTGACAGGCGGAGATACTGTCCACTATACAAACGAGGAGCCAGGATCCGGGGAGCACCATCTCTGACCATTTCCAAGTCACCGTTTGTCTGAGTCGAAACCTTTTCTTTTGCTTTGGGGTAGATATGCAACAACGTGGGATGCCTATAGCTGCATACACTACATATCAGACGTTTTTTGCATCTACCCCAAAGCAAAAGAAAAGGTTTCGACTCAGACAAACGGTGACTTGGAAATGGTCAGAGATGGTGCCGTGGTGTCTGTTCAGTCCAGTGGCTTGACTGGGGCCGGTAAGCAGGACTGTACGCTGTCTATTCTGCCTGTTCAGGTGAAATCCAAAAGGAGCCAAAAGACCTTGGTCACGTATGCGTTTTTGGATCCGGGGAGTTCCGCCTCATTTTGTACGGAGCGACTCATGACCCGACTCAATCTTACAGGGGCGAAGTTGGGAATCCTCCTTAGAACGATGGGACAAGAGAAAGTAGTGGACAGTTACAAGTTGTCAGACTTGGAAGTCGCTGGGCTGGATTCCAACAACTTTTGTGGCTTGCCTGAGATTTTTACTCAACAGAGTATGCCTGTTCATCGAGGTAACATTCCACAATCAAAGGACATCCAAAGATGGTCGCACCTGAGACACATAAAAATACCAGAGATTGATGCTGATGTTGACCTTTTGATTGGTACTAATGTCCCTCATGCTCTGGAGCCATGGCAGGTGGTTCGTTCAGTGAATGGGGGTCCATATGCGATTAAGACCATCCTGGGTTGGACAGTGAATGGCCCACTCCGTGGAGATTGTCATATCAGTGATCAAAAGTGTTTGCAGCCTGACATCACAGTCAATCGAATATCAGTGGCGAGGCTTGATGAGCTTTGGGAGAAGCAGCTGAAGGTGGATTTTCCTGAAACTCTGCACGATGAACAACTTGGTCTGTCAAGGGAGGATAAACGCTTTCTTGAGTTAGTCTCTGAGTCTACCAAACTCATCAATGGTCATTACAGTATTGGTTTGCCGGTAAGACACAGATACCTCAAAATGCCAAATAACAAGACCGTTGTAGAACAGCGTGCATTGAGTCTCAAAAAACGTTTGAGTAAAGATCTATCTTTTCGTTCTGATTACATCACATTTATGTCCAATATGCTGGCTAATGGCTATGCAGAGAGAGTTCCATCTGATCAGCTGACCCGTTGCGATGGAAGGGTGTGGTATATACCCCATCATGGAGTGTATCATCAGAAAAAGAAAAAACTACGAGTAGTCTTTGATTGTGGGGCACCGTTTCAAGGGACATCTTTAAACTTACAGCTTCTTCAAGGACCAGATCTCACAAATTTGTTAGTAGGAGTCCTCACAAGATTCCGCAAAGAGCCCGTGGTGCTCATGGCAGACATTGAGGCCATGTATCATCAGGTCAGGGTGCCGGCTGAAGACTCTGATTTGTTGAGATTTCTCTGGTGGCCTGATGGAGATTGCAGTCAGGAGCTAATGGAATACAGAATGCTGGCTCATTTGTTCGGCGCTACTTCCTCACCTAGTTGTGCCTGTTTTGCCCTGAGGAAGTGTGCTGAAGACAATCAAAAGTGCTTCAGTCCTATGGCAGTTGACACTGTCCTGCACCATTTCTACGTTGATGACTGTTTGGTGTCTGTCGACTCTGAGGAGGAAGCAATATCTTTATGTCAAGAGCTTAGTGCTTTGTGTGCTAAAGGTGGTTTTAAGCTCACAAAATGGATCAGTAACCGACGCAATGTTCTTGCTACCATTCCTCAGGAGGACCGAGCCAAGGAGGTGAAAGATCTGAATCTGAATAGTGATGCTTTGCCAGTAGAGCATGCCTTGGGTGTGCAGTGGTGTGTCCAATCTGATTCATTTAAGTTTAAAATCACACTTAAAAACCATCCACTCACAAGAAGAGGAATCTTGTCTGTGACTAGTTCGATATATGACCCTCTTGGTTTCTTGGCACCTGTTGTTTTGTCTGCGAAGAAAATCCAACAAGATCTTTGTAGGAAACGTTTAGGATGGGATGATCCTTTGCCATCTTCTGTTGCTGGAGAATGGATGACTTGGTTGGAAGAGCTTCATGACCTTGAAAATTGGGAGGTCAGTAGGTGTTTAAAGCCTGTGGATTGTGGTCATCTTGTCTCTGCTCAGCTCCACCACTTTGCAGATGCAAGTGAGGAAGGGTTTGGGACTGTGACTTACCTGTTGCTTCATGACGATAGAGGGCGAACTCATACTGCCTTTGTAATGGGAAAGGCACGAGTAGCTCCACTAAAACTTGTCTCTATTCCACGTATGGAGCTGACTGCTGCGGTTGTTGCTAGCAGAATGGACAAGTTGTGGAGAAAGGAGCTGCAAATGGACCTTCAACAGTCAGTCTTTTGGACAGACAGCACTTCTGTCTTGAAGTATATCAAAAATGAAACATCCAGATTTAAGATCTTCGTAGCAAACAGAGTGTCTGAGATATTGAAAATGTCTAACGTATCCCAATGGAGGTATGTCAATACATTAATCAACCCTGCAGATCTAGCCTCCAGAGGTGTCAAAGTTCAGTCATTGCTTAAGACTAGTGCATGGCTCTGTGGTCCTGACTTTCTTCATGAGCCTGAGAGCAGGTGGCCCAAAATTCCTGAGACCTTGGATAACCCTCTTGTTGAAGACCCAGAAGTCAAAGTTGTGATGGTGAATGCTGTTCAAGTTGAGCAGGTCTGTCCAGTGAAAAAGCTCATTGATCACTTTTCCTCCTGGTTCCATCTTAAAAGAGCTGTTGGTTGGTTCCTTAAGCTTAAGGCCTTGCTTCTGTTTCTGGTGAGACATCGAAAGCTGCTGAGAAAAACCCTTTCTAAATTGGACCAAAGTGATGAGCAGTTGAAGAAAGAGCTACAGGTCCAGATGAAAGCGGTTAAGGCTCAAGTACCAAAGAGTATTCTGTCCGTGGAGGATATGGTTGTAGCAGAGTCCGATATTATTCGTTTTTGTCAGAAAACAATGTTTTCGGAAGAACTGGCTAACTTGAAGAAAGGAGAGTGTGTGAAAAGAACAAGTCACCTCTACAAGCTTAACCCCATCCTGGATGGTGATCTCATTAGGGTTGGAGGACGGCTTAGTAGAGCAGCAATGCCAGTTGAAGCAAAACATCCAGTTATCCTGGCTAAAGATCAACACATCTCCACACTTATTCTGCGTCATGTGCACCAAGAAACAGGCCATGGTGGACGCAACCATATGCTTTCTCATCTACGTCAGAAGTATTGGATTCCTGGTGCTTGTGCTGCCATCAGAAAGGTTTTGACCAAATGTGTCGTCTGTCGTAGATTGTCTGCTTCACCTGGATGTCAGAAAATGGCTGACCTTCCTTGCAGCAGAATAACCCCTGATGAGCCTCCTTTCAGTCGAGTTGGTTTGGACTGCTTCGGACCGTTTGATGTTAAACGTGGAAGAGCTGTGGTCAAGAGGTATGGGTTAATCTTTACATGCTTAGCGATGCGAGCCATTCACCTTGAAGTTCTTTCATCGTTGGACACCGACTCTTTCATCAATGGTTTCAGAAGGTTTGTGGCCAGACGTGGTCAAGTCTTGGAAATCCATTCAGATAATGGTACTAACTTCGTAGGCGCTGAACGAGAATTGAGGAAGGCCATTGAGAATCTGAATCATAACCTCATAAATGACACATTGTTACAAAAGAGTGTGAAATGGGTTTTTAATCCCCCAGCAGCATCACACCATGGAGGTGCTTGGGAAAGGTTAATTCGGTCAGTCCGTAAAGTGCTAAACTCTGTTTTGAAGACTCAGACTCTGGATGAAGAAAGTTTGGTGACAGTGTTTTGTGAGGCTGAGGCGATTGTTAATAACCGTCCATTAACAAAGGCATCAACAGATCCTCAAGATTTGGAGGCATTGACCCCTAACCATCTACTTCTGCTAAAGACAAAGCCATTTTTTCCCCCAGGGTTGTTTGAGAAGGAGGATGTTTATGCTCGTCGTCGCTGGAAACAAGTACAGTATATGTCGGATTTGTTCTGGAAGCGCTGGGTAAAGGAGTATCTTCCTGGACTTCAGGAGCGCCAGAAGTGGAATACTGCCAAAAGAAACTTTTCTCCAGGAGATCTTGTGGTGTTGGTGGATGATATGGCACCTCGTAATACTTGGATTATAGGAAGGATTTTGGATACCGTTACGGACAAAAATGGACTGGTGCGAAGTGCACGGATCAAAACTAAAACCAGCCTTTTAAACAGGCCAATAACCAAAGTCTGCCTTCTGCAGGAAGCAGAGGGGTAGTGAAGATCTTTGGATGAAGCAGCCATGAATTTTGACATCATTGGACTTTAAAAGGACTGATAGTTCACTTTGCATGTCTTACTGTTGTCTGTCTCCCACAAGGTGTTAGTGGTGGTCAATTATTACTATGAAATAATTTGGGGCCGGAATGTAGGAGCCATACATTGGGTTTGATCTTTCTATTATTAATATTCATTTCTTCTTATTCTGTCGTGTATGTGCACCTGCATTCGTGACGTCATTGCTTACTGTGGGTGGCACTCTGCGGTGTGGTGCTTGTATTAGTGTGTGTGTGCGATCACCTGTGTTTGGAGGATCATGGCCGCGGGGTGAGCATGGGGAGAAACTTTTTGTTGACCGTCATCGTCTTCATCGTGGTTGCACTGTCTGTCTAAAGTATCTTTGCATATTTTATGAAGTACATCAATCAAAGTAAGTGCTTGTGTTTTCTAAACTCGTGAAAAAGAGAAATAAAGACATCTCATCATGTGCAATGGCTTAGCGTGACGCGTCTTCAATGTGTATCCTCATGTGTTCAGCCTGCTGCGGTTTGGTATGGTTTGGTTATTTATTTTGATTAAATCTATGCCGCAATAACCATCATATTTTAAAATTTTCATTTTAAAAGGAGTTATTTTCCCCTTGACCGTTGGCACCATGTGGCTTCCTTACTGTAAGACTGCTGATATTACCTAAAAGGTGCAATGTGGCACTTTTAGCAGCATCTAGTCTTCGCCCAGCAGAGGGTACTACAGCCACATACAGTTCTATGCGGCTCGAGTTTTTGGCCCTAAAATGGGGTACGGCTGAAAAATTCTGTGAATACTTGCTGGGTCATTGCTGTATTGTGCGCAATAATAATAATCCATTGAGCCACATGGCAACTACAAAATTGGGGGCCACCGAACAGTGTTGGGCAGCTGAATTCACAGCCTTTGATTTTGAGGTGCAATACTGGTCAGGTAGGGTCAATCAAAATGCAGATGCGGCGACCGTTATCCAACTTGGTTTCGGTGTTGCTCCGGCAGTGGGACTGTTTGGTGGAACAGGAGGGCCTGTTTATATCAACGGGTCTGCCGTTCGGATGGTGGTGAGAAGGTGCTGCAACTGGTGTTGCCAGCCGTATTACAGCCTGAGGGACTGACTCAATTACATCAGTGTCATGGGCATCAAAGCATTGAGCGCACCTTGGAGCTGGTGCGTCAACGGTGCTACTGGCCAGGGATGTCAGCTAATGTAGCCCACTGGGTACAGCAGTGTGAGCGGTGTCAGCAGGCCAAGGAGGCTACACCAGTAGCTCTGAGCTATACGGCACACCTGATGGCCTCCTGCCTAAATGAGATTGTGGCCTTGGACTTTACAGTCCTTGAGCCTTCGCACTCGGGGCAAGAAAATGTTTTGGTAATGATGGACATTTTTAATCAATTTACCGTGGCAATCCCAACTTGGGATCAACAGGCGGTGACTGCGGCTCGTGTCTTGGTGGAGTAGTGGTTTTTTAAGTTTGGGGTTCCGGGCGGATACATTCCGATCAGGGCCGCAACTTTGAATCTGGGCTCATTCAGCAGTTGTGTAGCCTCTACCAGATGGGTAAGTCACCTACTACTGCATACCATCCAGCTGGTAATGGCCAGTGCGAACGGTTTAACCAGACAATGCACTATTCGCTGCAGACTTTGCCCACCGGAAAGAAGAGGGACTGGACATCTTGTTCGTCACATGTGGTGTTCTGCTATAATAACACTCCCCACCAAGCCATTGGAGAAATGCCTTAATTTTTAATGTTTGGGCAGGAGCATAGACTGCCTGTGGATTTTTTGTTGGGCCTCATATTCAATTGAGTCTTGTGAGGTCAGTCTAAGCTGTCCGTACCCTTGAAAGACGAATCTGAGGACTTGGCGTTTGTGGTAGAGTCCCCACTGGTTGTTCAAGGGGGTGTGGAGAGGGCTCAAGCTCCTTCAGAAGTAAGGGTTGGTCCCACTTCTGGGGTTAAGGAACCAGGTAATAGGCCCACAGCGTGGGAAAGTGAGGGTGTAGGATCACAGCCAGACCCGGGATCCATGGCCGCCAAATATATCTGGAAGAGCCCCAAGACGAACTGGGCATGTTGGGGGAGGTCAGCACTCAAATTTGCACCGCTTACCACTAGAGGTCAACCGATATGGCTTTTTCTCTGGCCGATGCAGATTTTTAGAAATCAGGGCGGCAGATGGCCGATATGTTTGGCCGATTTTCTATATGTACATAATAATCAAAATGTTTTCATCATTAGCAGATATTTGAAATGTAAAAATGTCACTATTTAAGTCAAAGTATTTAAAAAAATTATGACTGGTCTTTCTGAAGAGTTTTACAACCTCCTCTGCACCATGCATTTATCAGACACAGATATTACCTGACACTCTGCTGTCATCATCTTTGCTCAGTTTTTTACCATGGCTTTTATTGCTTTGTAGGATAAAATCCTTATTTGGTAGACCTGATAAATTATTTATTCATCATACAGTTAATATATAGTAAATGTTTATGTTTTTTAGTTGAGACTGTTATTTAGGGAAAATCTTTCTGAACACATTTTAATTCTCATTTCTGAGGCGCTATAAGTGACTGATTGTGCTGACAGTGACGTCTTGTGAGTTTAGTGTTGGGACAGATCTGTTGTTTCAACCGTTCATTCAAACGAATCCGTTCAAAGGAGTCAGTTCGCGAATCAGACGCGCTGTGTTCTAATCCAGGCTGAGCAGCGCAAAACTGTAAACAAAGTGTTACTGTAACAACACGAAAAACATTTCCTCGGTGGATATGATTTGGTCTTCCGACCTTTCGCCATCGAGTCAGTTTTGTTTTGAGTAATAAAAGCAGGGAGACAAAAGCATGTGCGCGCGGCTCTGCTCTCTCTGTCCGCAAACAAAACTCATCATCACTCATTAATCACATGAAATGAGCCTAATCTTTGCACGGACAGTGCACCGCGCGACATAAGCCCGTCATGCTGTTTTACTGGCTGCTTAATTCGCGCGATCTCGGCATCGTTTACAAAAGCTGTTTGTGAGCAAGGCATGGCTGCACACACACGGGGCGGCAGCGATCTGCTTGCAGCAAGAGGCAGAGTCACGAGTTCTACAACAACGCTTAGGTGCCCGCAGATGCGCCTGCCTATTAATCGGCCTAATTTTGCAGCAAAATCGGCCAACGCCGATTTTTTTAAATCTGCCAAAAATCTGACAATTAATCGGCCGGCCGATAAATCGGTCGACCTCTGCTTACCACGAGCTATAGGTAGTGAGGTACCTTGGGGTCTAGCTCTCTGGTTGCTTGGTTTAGGCCCTGGGATTGATGTTCATCGTCAGGACTACAATGACTAATGGGGGGGTAGATTGTGGTGATGCGATCAACCAGTTTGATTATTTGTGCAGAAATGGTATGTTCCACGGGTATAACGGGGTGAGATTGACATTCAACCAAGTGCACATCATCAAGCGCGTCATTTAGGGGTTTCAGAAGTGACGTAACTTTGTGTGTCATGTTTATGTCTATGAGGTAAGCGCTACCAGTGGCAGTTGCATTGTGAACCTTTTCTGTCAAACAGGGTAATTTGAGATTCATTCAAGTTTGCTGTGTGTGGCTATGGATCATCGCGGACGTGTTGAGTGACACTTTGTGAGTTTTCCACTTGTACATGTCAAGTGTGCCGAGCGGCGTGAATCCTTATTGGCAGGTATGTGATCAGTTTCATTAATGTGTAGCGAGATGCATCCCTTATTTTAAATCTAAAGTCTTGTATGTTTTATTAATGTCACAGAGATGTTGCAAGTTTTTCGGGCGCCGTTAAGCTTTGCGTCCTTTCTTCATAATCAATACTGACTACTGAGTGGCTGCAGTAATGAATGTGTGATCGGAAAGACTGGGTTGTTTCTCTCTCCATGTTGGTCCAGGCTTGACCCGCTCTTAGCGGTCTAACGGATGCATGTGTGACATGTAATGCGAACTAACTGATCATTATATCTCTACAAAGGGGGGATTGCCTTCGCGAGCGGACCAATAGTGTGCTTCCGGCCAATTAGGGCCAGGCTAAATTTAGCCGTGGTGACATTAACTCATTTGGCAGCAGTGTTCTTTTATTAATCACAGTGTGCTGCTTGTACGTGTGTAATTTGCATGTTTGTCATATTTTGTTGTTCTTCTCCCTTCAGAATTGGGGTAAAAGTGTTGTGTGTGGTGGTGGTACAGCTGTCGATTTGCAGTGATCACAATCGGGTTTGTGGTGTGCTGTTGTGAGAGAACACGAGTGCTTGTGTTGAAACAAGAGTGTGTGTGTGTGGATGTGTGATGTTGTTGTGATATATTGTAAATTTTTGCATATTAAAAGGAATTATGTATTTTCAATGTATTTTGAATAAACTGTGTGAAATATTTCCTGTTTTCTTATATCTGTCTCACCCACTTGTGTACTTGTGGGTCCCTGGCCCCTTTCCGGGGGGGTGTAGTCAATTTACTGCCATATTTGGTATTGGTTAAAAACTCTCATATGCCACACTAGCAAAAAACACATGCATCGCACCTTCCGCTGCATTGTGCCTGGTGTATGATAGGGCCCATACTGACAAAACGCAATCTATAGAACAGTTTGTCCATTTAGGGCTACTGTAGAAACATGGTGGCGTAAAATGACAACTTCCCATCTACGAACATAAAAACGTGCAGCTCATTTAACTCTTGAGTATAAGATGAAGAAGTGTATCTCACCCGTGTGGAGGATGATCTCTTGGCTGGATAGACTGGTGCAGTTTCCAGCTGAAGCAGTTATACTAATGTTATACAGCTGTCCACAATGGAGTTGGGACAGGGTGCAATTGCTGGTGGTGGTTCTGCAGGTTCGGACATCCCCATCTGTTCCCGTGGCCACAAGGGAGTAAGACTCTGCCACTACAGACTGTGACCATGATGCCTGCATACCACTTGAATCGCACAATGGCTTCACTGATACATTTTGAGGAACACATGGTGCTGAATGAGAATGAGAAGAGGTTATGGTTAAGTTTCCATTGGTTAACACTAATGTTAAAAATATAAAAACTTTTATGCTTTCCTTACTTTAATGGTGATCTTACTTGTAAATGTAGCTTTGTGAAGTACACTTATTGTTTGCCCTTAAACACTCTCTCATTATTTGTTTACGGTATCTGTGAAATTATTTACCTGTGTTGATCTTGTAGGGAGGACTTCGCATGCCACTGCATTTGTCTGAGGAGGCGGAGACTATAATGGTGTACTGCATTCCACACTGCACATGGGTGAGGTCACAAGAAATGCCTGTACTGTTGCACATTAAGATGCTTTGATCTTGACCTACTGCTGTGGCCACATACAGAGAAGAGCCTTCATTCAGCTGCCAGTTGACTGTTATTCGGCTGCTATAACAGTCTGTGTGTGCAGTGATGGCGGTGAGAGTGCACGGAGCTGCCGAATAAACAGAAATCACAGAGATAAACATGCAAATCCTTTAAAAATTGCCACTACAGAATGCATTATGTGTAAGTATACGCAGACAGATGCTTCGGTTGTACATACTTCTACATAAGTTACCTTTGAATACCCTCAAAGTAAGATGTTATTCATGTAGCTCGCTATGAACTAGTTTAACTGACTTCCCTACTAAAAAAGACCAGCCTAAGCTTGTTAGGTTGATGTAGCAGGCTGGTTTTAGAGAGGTTTTGGCCACTTTTTTAGCTAGTCAGGCTGGGAGACCAGCTGATCCACCAGCTAGGCCAGGCTGGAAGACCAGCTTAAACCCGCTACTTCCATCTTAAACCAGTTAAGACCAGCCAATCAGCTTAGCCAAGCTTCCAGCCTGGTCAAGCTGGTTTAAGCTGGTGGGTCAAAAAGTGTCCAAAACTTGTCTAAACCAGCTAAAACCAGGCTGGGAGGGTTTTCAGTAGGACAAAGCCTCGTGTTTATAGATATTTAAAGCCACAGAAGTCTTGGAGTGTGTTCGCACCTGTTTGTATCTGGAAGGTGTTATTGGATCTGCTTGTGCAGAATGAATTCAAAGCAATGACTTGGAAGGTGTACGTGGCTCCACACTGCAAGTCAGGAACGTTGCATTGCTGACTTGTAGTTGAGCAGCTAGCATTAGCCCCGCCCCTTTCCACTGCCAGCACAGAGTAAGACTCCGCCCCCTCTGCTGGTAACCATGACACCCAGGCTGAGTTCATAACACAGTCCAGGTTTCCCGTCTCTCCTTCAGGAACACAAGGAGCTAAAGACACAAACACATTAACAGTTACACAATAACAGACACTTTCACAACTACAATTATTTTAATGATGTAAGATTTTCTGATTGGTCAGCAGCATTAGTTAATAATCACCTCGGCTCATTCAATTAATAATTAAAAATATGTGTGTCTTATGCTGCGTACACAGCGAATGCGAAGCATCGCAATCTTCGCTCATGGTAATGGCGCCGCCCAATTTGAATAATTTGCATCACCCTGCGCGATTTTGCATCTATTTCATCTTTGCATTGACTTTTAATGTAATCTACTCACGCAAATCGTTGAATTCAAGTTTGGTGTGTATGCCCCATTAGAAAAAATCTTGGACAATCAGATACTTCTGTTTTCAGTACTCTAATGTTGGACATTGGTGTGTACACCAAAAGCGAAGGAAATTTGCATTACACTGCACCAAAGATACCTGTTTTTAATATTAACAAGATGCGTCACTGGTATTGATATGAATGGAGGATATCGCATCAGAATGGCCGCTGTAGTCCCTCCTAGTAAAAAGAACCAATCACCAACTGGAATCCTCTGGGTGAGAGATTTTGCGCATGCGCAGAATCGACAGGTCTTGTTCTAACCCGGTTCTAACAAGACCTGGAGGGGTTGCAAATATGGTGGTGTAGTGACACTATTTCCTTAACTCTTTCCCTGCCAATGATGAGTTTTTAAGGAATTCCATATGTCCGCTATTCCACTAGGTGGCGCTTTTACCCAACTTAAAAAACACTTAAGCATCCACTGATCCAAAAGCAGTAAAAACTCTGTGTATGTTTTGATTATCACTTTGACGCTGATCTCTATTAAAAGTCCGTCACAAAAATGCAATTCACATGGCACAAATTCAAAGAATCAAAGTCTAGCCTGACCCTATCCTTACTTATATTTCGCGTCACTCAGGCAAAAGTGCTCTCCTCTGTTTTCTGATACAACCAGATGTGTCAATAAGCTCTTCACTCATCGGCTTGCACAACAACGGGTCATGCGAATTTCAAGCTCGAGTTAAAATTGTTCAACTTCCTTAAAAAAGATGCGTTTTAGGCCAGTATCACATATTTGCGCCAAACGTGTCGTTCACTTCTCGTCATTATGTAATTTCATTGAAATTTATTTCAAAAAATGTTTGCACAGCTCACTCTAGATATCATTCATTGTTAATCTGATTTATTTCATGTTATTATGAAGGTTACCTGAGGACACATTTACAGCTGTGCTGGGCTGACTCTCACAGGCATTGCGAATCGCTGTTACAGTAACAGAATATGAGCGTCCACATGATAATGCATTGATTGAACAGCTGGTAGAATTGGAGTCACATGAGAGAGAAACTCCTCCACTGGTTGCCCTCACATGGAAAGATTGTGCATCTGGATTGGCTGCCCATGTGACAGTCATGAAGCCAGCGGAGCAGTTCACCTGAACATTTACAGCCTGAGGAGGACAAGGTGCTAAAACGAGAGAAAAAGAGAAAGATTTTTTATACACCCGTTTAAATTTAATTCTTAAAAAAACTTACAAACATAAAAAAAAGATATATGTCTAATTTATAAGTGGCCATACAGAATTGCAAAAAAGCGTACATCTTCTGGCCACGATGCTAGGGAGTTCTGGGTGGCTGTCAGGTAGAGGTCTTCTCAAATTCAAAGAAATGAACCTGACCCGGAATGACCCGAATCACTTAATACCTAACCCAGATTTCTAAAAAGAAAGACCTGACCCAAACCAGCAATTGTTTTGAACCCGACTGTACCTGAATGTAAACGGCACCGAAATGTGTGCAGCCTGCATCCCCGCACCCACCAGTGAAGTAGTTTATTTTAATCTTTAAATGTGCATCATGAGTTTACCATTATAATCCAACTATGCCTTTTTATTATGAAGTAGTTTACTATGCCATTTTTATTATGAAGTAGTTTACTATGCCTTATAAAAGCCACCTGTTGAAGTAGTTTATTATGCCTTATAAAAGCCATCTGTGTGGTGCCTTATATGTTAGATGTTTTAAAAGCTATCTGTGTTAAGAGTTATAAAAGCCATCTGTGTGGAACAGGTGTGTGTTGTAATTTCGGACACAAAGGGAATAGCCCAGGGGCAAATAGGAGGGGAGGAGGGAGCCAAAGCATATATATATCAGCCATGATGCCAGAAGAAGCCAGTGGATCTTGCAAGATCTCCTCACGGCTTTATTTCGCTAACAATAAAGTCCATCTTTGAAATCAAAACCTAAGACTGAAGATTGTTTATTTGAAGAAAAAGAAAACCACAACATTAAAAGGAAAACCACAACATTTGGTGCCGAAACCCGGGATAGAAAAGAGCTGGACAGTCACACCACCTGGGCGAACCTGACGAGCAACACAAACAACGTATGGCCATAAGGTAAGCACTTTTTGCTTATTAAATTAGGTTTGTGTTGTTTGCCAGACTTTGCTCAATGTGGTGAGAAATTTAAGCTCTTCTAAATTTAAGAACCATAGATGTGAACTGGGTTTTGATTTCAAGGATACAATCTAACTAAGGCATGCATGCATGAATCTGTATTTTCTTACTGATGAGTTGGCGTTGATGATCACAGTGACTTGAAACAGATTTTAATTGAAGAGAACGCGTAAGAGTTTCCTATATTTGTCGATGTAAGTGTATAATATAGAAGTCTATACCAGTTGAAAAGGAGGTGTATGGTATAGAGGTCAATTTTGTGTGGGTGTAAGTGTATCAAAATTGACAGTATACCGCTTTAAAGTGGTATATTTTATTGTTTTAATTAACGACCGTGTTGATGGAGGTGTAATGGTCATTTGATTGTATATAAGGTGATATCAAGGGGTGGCATACAAGGTTTCATGTATGAAAATATATGTACTCTGTGTGTTTGAATTTTGAGTGTGTATGCAGCTGCAGAATTTTGTTTGTTAGTGAGAGAAAGGTGAACGTGCATCTGGCAGGCAGGGAGAGAGTTTCCCTTAGGCAGTCTCTGCGGGTTGTTAAGGGGGTTGCAAGTTAATCCTTTGAGTGTAGGGTAAATAACTACTGAGTTATAGTGTGGAAGAATGAGCCCTAAGGAAATAAATAAATAAAATAAATAGAGCCCAATTAAATACATAAAGGGTTGTACATAAATGCTAATGGGTTATTACTGAAAAATGGTTGGGTTAACAATTTGGTTTATAGGTTATCAAACATGAATTTGAAATTTAAGGTTTGGTCAAACAATTGACACCAGATGGGACATCAAAAAGAGCACAGAACCAGAGACTACAGCTAACTTTCTCGATGGGCAATGCAATCAGGTGGCCACCTATTAATCAATCAATTTTGCTTGTTTAAAGATTGTATTGTTCACCTGAGAGGGCTCGGTGTGGTCAAATCTCAAATGCTCTTCCAAATTTGAGAATAAAAAGGGGAAATTAAAGATTACTAGATTAAATGATAAGAATAAAAGGTTTCATTTTCAAAAGGAATGTGTGCTAGGACAGATGATGGTTTATTGAGTGAATGAGTTTTATTTTTGTCGTTGAGTGGCTTGGATAAAGATTTAATGTTAAGTTGAGAAAATGCCTAAGAAGTTTCGCGAACCTGAGTGTTACCGTGTCGGGGCAGACACGTTGGGGTTTGGAGAGAAGAGTACTGAAATCCTGTAGGTCAGGTACAATCTATGTGTTATTTGTCTTGTTGTTTTAAAACGCCCGGGCTGATGAGAGATATTGTTTTTGTTTTATTTGTCATGTCGTGTTGGTAAATTGTGTAAGTGAATCTTTTCCATGTCGACTGAAGTGTAATGGAAAGATGAACTTGGCCAGGTTGTCTAGATAGAGTTGTTTTATTTTATTTTATTTCTGTGAGAATGTAACGTGTCTGTAATATAGTGAGTCTGTGTGAGAGCAAGTCTGAGATGGAAAGAGTGGGGGCTGAGTGAGCAGTGGGTGTGTCTTTCTTCTGTTGCTCTGTAGAGAGCACAGAGAGGTGTTGTGTTACAGGAGTGAAGATTGTTTAAAACTATAAAAAAGGGGATAAAGTTTGAAAGTATGTGAATAAGAGTAAGAATATGAGTATGGATAAGAGACAGTTATAAATGCTGGGTAATAAGTATGATATTGGAAGGTATTGTGGAGTTATTGTAGCCACAAATATAAATTTTTATAGTAAAGTACGCAGGTACTTCTAATATCTGAATAACTCATTTAAATGATTGATTCAAATAAATGAGTGTGCTCGATAGGAAAAGTATAGCTTGCCCAGAAAAGCACAAAAGTGTGTGATGGAGTTTAACATTATTTGAAGAATCTTGTTTTAAGGACACATTGGGAATCTGAGTAATTATTTGGAGAGTAGATAAATTGGACAAATAAAAAACAATAAGATTGTGAAGTGGTTAAAATGAGAAATAATTATAAAATATAAGGTCTGTTATATTGCAAAGAAAAGATTATGGCAGTCACATTAATGTAAAAATAAGGATTAAACAATTGTTGTGTGGAGAATTAGAAAATAAAATAATTGGAGTTCAAATGAGGAAACATTTGATGTGGCATCGTGTGAGGAGAAATACAATTAAATAAAAATATAAACTAATGAAAGATAAGAGGAGATAATTAACAGACAAAGAAATGCTCAAAGGGAGAAGGAGAGAAAGAGAGAGAGAGAGAGAGAGAAAGGGAGGGGGTTCTAAATGGTCACCAGATTTGACCTGTAAAGATCAACTCTCATTGCTCGAGGGGAATTGTGGGATCAAACAAAATCTAGCAGAAAAACAGAGGTAAAGCTTTGAAAGAAAAACAACAAATTAGAGAAAAGAAAAAGAGTAGAGACCAAGTTATTAAAGGTGGAAATAAAGATGAAAAATTAAAAAGGACAGAAAAATTATTAAAAGGTGAATGACACAGATAAATTATATAAAGGAAAAAAGATTTAACAAAATGAAGAGGAGTCTTCATCTGATGATTGAAGGTGGTCACAAAATAAATTTTATTTTAAATTGAAAGGCATTATTTTGCAATTGGTCAAGTTAAACCTTGAAAGGCTGAAAGCTCTCATCCTTTGACATTCAAGAAAGTGAATAAAAGCTGGCGATGCAAAGACAATGAAAAACTGTGTGTGACATCAAAGTGTTGGAGTTGCAAAAAGAGGAGAACTCATAAACTAAGCTGTGGACACATCCTACATGAATGGGACTATAACTGATCTCAAGCAGTGAAGGGGGCACTGCGCATATGTTCAAGAGACAATTACAAACAAACAACAAAAAGACTAAGTGGAATCCAGAAGGAGACCAACAAATACAATATTGTTCTTGGAGACAAGAGAAAAACTGGACTATTCTTTTGCTTCTTCATACAAGCCGTTGAGTGAAAAAGGGGAAAGAGTAAACAGCCGTTCAATGTTTAGTAAAGACCTTGATACTATAGGGACACAGACAATCTTTATGAGAAAATCAGCTAGACAAAATTAAAGGCTGATCAAGAACTTATGTTGTTAGGTGTGACTACCTTTTCTGAAATCAAATCAGACACCTATTAATCTTACAGGAAGAAATGCATAATGAAAATTTGTTTTTTTTTGAATTTGGTATTCTACAGAGGAAGTTAGAACTCCAATGATGGTACTAAGCTAAAAAGCAAATATAAATGGCATCGAACAGGTATGGCAGAAAGGAAAATAAAATAGATAAAAGAAATAAATTGAAAAAAAAACACCATAGGATACTATAATAGGTAAACAAGAAAAAGCTGTGAGAATAGAAAAAAGAAATAACTAATTATTGTAACAAACATACGATTTAAGGAAATAAATCTAAATTGTATCTAGTCACGATTTAAGACCAATTAATGACAAGAAAAGATTGATGATCCAAAAAATTACATACTTTGCTTACAAGTGTTTCTCCATTTGATAAACATTTTTACTGTGAATTATGATTTGCATAAGAAGTAGATACTTGCATTTACGTATTTAATTATAAGGGTAAATATTATACAGGTTTAGAATGGATGAACTACTATTCCAACATGCGGAAAGTTAATTTGGTTGATTAATGCTAAAAAGGGCCTCAGAGTGTCAGGAGATCTTTTTAGATTGTATAAGAAGTGAGAAATCTCAGTCATAAATACTATTATCATAGATGTACATGGGGCGAATAAGTGGAATGAAAATGAATTATTTGATTCATGAGAAGAATAAAGATTTTGAGTTGAGATAAAAAGGGAAAAACGGATGTGACGGGCAAGAGAGAAGAAAAATTTGACTAACATCTATAATCACAAAGGATGGTAGATAAAAAGGTATAGAAAAGGAATAATCATCAAAGCCATACTTAACAAAATGTGTGAAAATACTAATCATAACAGAACTTATGTTTTACCTAAACTAACAACCGTACACCTTTAACACTGCATGAAATATTCGCCGATAGACCTATGCGTATTGTAAAAACATCTGGAATTAAGTGTTATATGAACAAACTAATTGTCTATGTATTGAGTTATTTGTGTACAGAAGAAGCTGAAAGGAGTTGAGGACGACATGAGACAACATGACTTGATGAGTGCGAGATAATCTAGCTTATCTGAGGTTCGAGAGGTCGGAGGAGGCCAAACACGGCCACAGGGGGCCTAACTGGGGGAGACAGGATGAGACCAGTCCCAGAATGTCCAAGTGGGAGGAGCAGCCAATGTAGCAGAGCTCGTAGGAAGGAGAGAAGGAGAATGAATGCCAATGATATGAAAGAAGAAACATCAAAACCAAATCAAAGTAAAAGCAATTCAAGTATACCGACGGATGGAGAGCAAAGTTTTTGAGCACCGAGAGGAAAAAGTGAAAAAGAGAAATTGTCAAAAGAAATTGAATTGAAAAAAAAACGAAACTGATTACTACAGAAGATTTGCATTGCTACAGTCAATTAAAAAATGAAGCCGATTACTACAGAAGATTTGCATTGCTACAGTCAATTAAAGAACGAAACCGATTACTACAGAAGATTTGCATTGCTACAGTCAATTAAAACTTTCTGGCGATGGACTTTTGCCTTAAACAAGGCCCAGTGAAAGATCTATAACAATCTCAAAGGAACAGAATCTGAAAGAAAGACTGAAAACATAGAGACATTGAACTGAGAACATAAGGTGGACATTTTATGGGAAACATTCCAAAGATAACAAATGATACAAATGGGGAATATTTACAGTTAAGGAAATATGTTTACAAAGTTGCTTTTTAGGCTTTAAACTAAACTAGATTTCAATAATGCAATAACATTTTCAAGTCCACATAAATAGGGTGATAAATTCAACAAGAATTCTTATGGATAAGAGAAAAAGTTAAGGTCAACTTATCTTGATAATATTTAGGTCATTTGGGAAAATCTGAGTTTAAAAATACATTTTGCAAGCCACAATTTGGATATTTGTGTCAATGGTATAGTAACAAAACATTAAAAATAGGAACAGGAAGGATAGAAATTTCAGAATGATACATACAAGAAAATGTAAACCTTATGGAATTATAGAATTAGGAAAAGTCAATATGAAATGCTTTATAACAGGAATCTTGAACGAATCAACTATAAAACTCTAGATATATTATGAAGACATCAAAGAGTCTAGCTTAAGGTGTAAAAGTGAGAAGAGAAATGCTATTAGAAGAATAATACAATCAAATCAGAGAAACATATACATTAAGGATATTTGAAGATCAAATAATATCGATTGGAGAATTATTTTGGATTTGTAGAAAAAGAAAATGCTTGACCTCGTTATCATTAGGAGGGAGAGAAAAAGTACTTAAATATGATGGAGACAGGAAATCACTACAAAAGAAGGGTATTTAGAGTCCTTATAAAAGGATGAACAAAACAATTAATCATAAATTATATGCAGATTCTGTTGATCAACCAAATGGGTAACAAATTAGATAAAGGGATGGGATTAAGCTAAACAAGGAATTTAATAAAGTTTTGTCAGAATAAAAAATACAGAATAAATAAATTATGTACAGTACTACAATCAAAAAGTAGATTATTAAGTTTACAAATAAGGCATTAATTTATCTTAGGATAACAACTAGATGCAGCCATTAGAAATACATGATAACATATACTGAATAAATTTTAATTAGAGGTTAGTGGGTAAATAAGGTGTAGGTATCTTTTTAGAAAAATCAAACAAAAGTTTAAATATTAGGAGGATGGAAAAATTAATTTTAAATCAACAAGAATGGTATCAGAACTTACGTTACAAAATAGTATTGAATTCACAACGGGTAGATAATATTCAAGAACCTTTGATGATGATGATGATGATGATGATGACGAAGAAGAAGAGGAATAAGCTGTATTTGTATTGAAACAAATATTTCGTATTATGAATGATTTACTTTTTGTTTTTATTTTCAGTGATTTTGTTTTATTTGCTTTTTGGTTTTCTTTGCTTTTATTTTTGTTTCCTTTTAACTATTACAATATATTCTACATAACTGTGACAACCAACAGCAGGTGCAGAACCAATTGCACACATTTTTAAACTGTTTATAAAGAGGGGCTTTAAGTTCTTTTACTTTTACATTCAAAGACAAAACAAGAATGGAAAGAGGTTTGCTCTTATTGTCCATAGTTCGAAGTGCTGTGGCATAATTTGGTAATTGATAATGTATAGTGGCTTATTTTAGCCTCAAGAAAGTAATAATTGAAACACTAAATTATGAAACAGCACTCCGGATTAAAATAAATAAACAGGAAAACTGAGGCTAGGTAAGCCTCAGAGCGGGGATTATGAAGTAGTTTATTTTAATCTTTAAATGTGCATCATGAGTTTACCATTATAATCCAACTATGCCTTTTTATTATGAAGTAGTTTACTATGCCATTTTTATTATGAAGTAGTTTACTATGCCTTATAAAAGCCACCTGTTGAAGTAGTTTATTATGCCTTATAAAAGCCATCTGTGTGGTGCCTTATATGTTAGATGTTTTAAAAGCTATCTGTGTTAAGAGTTATAAAAGCCATCTGTGTGGAACAGGTGTGTGTTGTAATGTCGGACACAAAGGGAATAGCCCAGGGGCAAATAGGAGGGGAGGAGGGAGCCAAAGCATATATATATCAGCCATGATGCCAGAAGAAGCCAGTGGATCTTGCAAGATCTCCTCACGGCTTTATTTCGCTAACAATAAAGTCCATCTTTGAAATCAAAACCTAAGACTGAAGATTGTTTATTTGAAGAAAAAGAAAACCACAACATTAAAAGGAAAACCACAACACCAGTCAGAAAGAAAGAAGCCCCGGTGGCCTCGCAACCAATTTGGCTCGCTACTACATTTATTTTCATTTGTTATCTGATGACAACACCAAGGTAACCGCTAAAATTTACATTCAAAATTGATTGACAGGTCTGGCTTAACGAAAATAAATCTACCACCAGTCACCGGTGCAATTGGCAATCATAGGAGGGTTGGAAAAGGACTCGATGCACACACGTGAGATAGTTCAGGTCTTCTTGGGTCCGTTCAGCAAAAACACATTCATTTTAAATTACCATATGTCGATTTTATTATACCACCTGACTCGAGTCCGAGGCACATGTGAATCTTTTAGACCCGAACCTGGGTGGTTCGGACCCCGGGTTTTGGGATTTAAGTGGACCCGTGAAGGTATTAACATGTTTCTGTGCAGTTTCTAGGTTGCTAAGGTATCCAGGTGATTATTTGTATGCTGTTACAGTGTTTTTAGTCTTTGCTTGGGTGGGTTAGGGCTAGATGGGATACAGCTACAGGCAAAATCTCACCAAATCTTAGGTTTAGGGGTAGGATTAGAATTTGGCCGTATTTGACCCATCTAGACACAACCGCTAGGGTGTTGCTCCTGTAGGCTAAAACGGGTGGATTGTGACATTTCTAAAGTTCAAGGGTGGGGATGAGGGCAGATAATTAACTCCTTGCGGGCAGGTAGTAGCGCAGATGAAACATATGTTCAATATTTGTATGTCTTAATTACCATTACACTTTCCCACAATGATATGACACTTGACCTATCACGTGCTTCTGGTAGCCTAGTGCGAGCGTTGCAGGAGTAAGGATGAGGTAAAAGTCAAGTTGGCAAGTGGAGTATATAAAAGTGTTGACAACAAGTCTTTAAAGGCAAAATCGGATGTGTGGAGAAAGTGTGGTGTAACAGGAGGTTCTATTTTTTCTTGTTCTTTTTTTTAATAGGTCTATATGCCGATGGTAGGCTACTTGAATGGCGCAAAACAAAGCTCACTTTAGCTTGTTTCATGAGCCAATTCATGACGCTGTTGTGATGTTGAAAAAATAAAGCACTTTAATTAGAATGATTTTAGCGTGTGTGATTTATCGCCGGCACAAATTGGGTAACGGGCCAAATATGAATGGGTCTGGGCTGGTGCAGATTTAATTTTAATATATAATCACGGGTGATGAGTTGGATCTGTTGCTGAACTTTGCGGGTACGGGCGGGTGTCCAAAAATGGACCTGTGCAGGACTCTGGCCCAGGTCAGGAAAGCCCAAGAGGAGCCTAGCCAAAAGACTATATGATATTCTGGTCCATAGATATGGCTTGTGTCTCTTTTGATTGTAAGTTTATGGGATTGTGGAATGTTTAGAAATGTTGGATGATTCATACAGTATACTTTGATAAAGATACAGAAGCAAATGGTGCACATTCAATGGATGTGGCTATTTATTTACCAAGAAATAAAATAATGGCATGCTTGACTTTAACTTTATGTACCACTCACCAGTGTGAACTTGTGTGAATGTGCTCTCTTCACTGCTACACATGTGGTCCATAGACAGCACAGACACATTATATGTCTGTCCACAGAGCAATTCCCTCAGCTCACAGTGGGTCTCAGTGTTATTGCAGTGGGCTGTATGGGTGCCATCTACAGTGATGCCTTCAACCTCATACAACAGAGCTCCACTGGCATTTTGCCACATTACAGCCGCAGAGTTAGATAGGCAAACCAGAGAGGCCTGAACGCTTGTGGGAGCACATGGAACTGAGGAAGAGGAGGAGAATGATCAAACATCAATAATGTTGCTTTTCATTTTCCATTTACCAAATGTTTTGTTACAGTCTGTTTCAGACTGATACCTCATGAATTCATGAATCTTGGGCAAAATATAGCCCAAGTTTAGCCGGGCATACTTGCGTGTTGGTGAAAATTTTTTGTCTTCTTACCTGACTGCAATGTTACAAAGGCACTTCTGCTGTCACAGTGGCTGTCCTGGGCTGTAATTGTGACGTTGTAGGCTTGACCACAATGCATGCTGGGTAATTTGCAGCTGGGAACGGGACCACTGCATTGTATTTCATGCCCATCTGGACTGGATGCATGCACCAGGTACGAAACAACTGTTGTTTCTTGTTCCCAGGACACTAAGCCCATGTGACTCCCACATTCCATTTGAGCCACTATTTCCTGTGGCTTACACGGAACTGACCAATCACAGACCACAACGTTATATAATTGCAGACAGAATGAATTGTGTGTGTTATGCATACAGTCATCCTACCTGTGTCCAGCAGAACGCTATGACTCTGTGCGCTGGTACATGTGTGGTCTGAGGCCGTCACATTGATGCTGTAGGTGAGCCCACACAACAGGTCAGTGAACTCGCATGCGGTACCGTTGCTGCTGCATGATGATGCAAATCCCCCGTTGCCCTGAGCAACAGCAGTGTAAAGCAAAGCTCCTTTGCTGGACTGCCAGGACACATCAACCACACCTGATTCACAGTTTAGGTTTGCCACAGGCTGGTGAGGAACACATGGGGCTGAGGACAAAACAGGTATTGACATTTTATATAGAGACAAACTTGCAACCCAAACTGGCAGCCCACACATCATTACTACTATAATATCAACTATCTACAGGTATTTGTATAATTTTTTTATATTTCATTGAATGCCTTCACTAACAATAATGCAAAATTACAATGCATAATAAAAAAGTTCATTCTAGTCAGTTTAAACTTGGTTTTATACCTGCTTGATATTTTTAGAGCAGAGTGCATTTTTCTCTGTAAACATTTCTGCTTGACTTAAGAATAAATGTGAAAGGCAAAAGACAACTGATAAAATGTGTTTAATTAAAACTGTAAGCACTTATTAGAGAATGAGACCCAGTGTGTTTAACATTTAGAGGTCACCTACCTGACTGCAGTCTTGCGATTGCACTCTTTGAGACGTTACAATTCTGGCCAATAGCAAACACACTGATGTTGTACATGGAGCCACAAATAAGGTTAGACACAACACAGGAAGTATTTGCGCTGTTACATCTTGTCAAATGGCCATCATTGTCAATGGCTTGCACCTCGTATGACTCCGCCCCTCCTCTGGTGTTCCACTGCACATGTGCAGAGTTTGAAGAACAGAGTAAAGTGGACTCCACATCCTGAGGTGGACAGGGTACTGTTCATATTAATGAAAGAGAAAAAGTGAAACAGATACCAGCAATGAGAGATCAGTAAAATCTGTTTTTGAGAAATCCCATCTTGTATTCTAGTTTTCAATTCTATCAGTATTAAATTATGGCAACACACACGTTGTTTCCTCTTAATGACCCTGGAAGACTATTGATGGATTATACTGATACATTGCATCTTAGTTTTCTGTTTCTTACCGGATGCCACATTCAGTGCGGTTCCACGTGTGCTTTGGCATACTCCATCGTATGATACAATGCTAACATTGTATGTTTGTCCACAAGTCATTCCTGTCAGTTCACAGTGAGTGTAATTGCTGGAGCAGTTGGACATCAGGCCTTCAGGTGTCCTGGCATCAGCAGTGTAAGAGATCGAGCCCTTGATCTGAGTCCACTGCAGCAGTAACGAGTCTGTGTTGCAGTCCAAGTGTGTTGTAGTAATAACTGGTGCACAGGGAACTAGAGAAAACAAGAATGTTTAAGTATGTGTGTCTGTAATAATGCTATATATGTATATATACAGTGAGTACATTGATATGTTATATACTGCATCTTCTTAAGTTGTCTGAGACATTTTGACAAAAGACCATATTTACCCATTCCCCCAAACTAGTGGTGGAGATTGACTGGGGGGACTCAGATTGGGACATATTTAAAATTTTGAATCTCAAATGCAGGAAATACTACTATATTTATGTATGAAATTTGTATAGTATTTGGAAGCTATTACGTGGATAAAAGAAGGCAATTGTCTACATTTTGAACTGGACCCAGCCCCCCAGTCCCACCTATTTCCAGCACTGCCTAATTATGATCATTATTACTACAAAAACATTAATACAATCATTGTTACAATGTAGAACATTAAGAAGAAGATTGCGTTCCTAGAGCAACGAAACCAGACCTGTGCGGAACTGTGTTGCCTGACTGGGCAGACTGGAGCATTCATGACCTTCAGCAACCACCTGGACAGTGTAATTATCTCCACAGGTGAGATTACTCAGGATGCAGTAGGCATCAGGGCCATCGCTAGTACAGGACAAGAAATCAAATGATGGGCTCCAGGCATAAGCAATATAGTACAGTGCCCCATCGCTTGCATTCCATGACACAAGTGCTTCAGCAGTGGCACAGTCCATCACCACAGATACATCGACCGGGACACAGGGAACTATAAAAAAGTCAGACATCTTATCTTAACATATCATTATCAACAACAATGGTAAGAGTTAGTTTGACTATAATACCTGTTCTAATAATAACTTGATCGGAATAACTGTGCTGATACCTGCGCTGAGGTTGAATATAGTAGAATAACTGTGCTAAGACTAATTAGAATTATGATTACAGAAGCATATCTGTGTGGAAACTAAAAATATTTTTGAGACTGATTATAGTAGAATATCTGTGCTGAGACTGAAAACAGTAAAATATCGGTGCTAGGGTTGATTATAGTATAACACCTGTGCTAAAGTAGAATAATCTGAGACTGATAACAGTAAAATACCTGCACTGAGACTGATTACAGCAAAACGCCTGCATTGAGACTGATTACAGTAAAATACCTGTGCTGAGACTGAATACTTTAAAATGCCTGCGCTGAGACTGATAACAGTAAAACGGATGCATTGAGACTGATTACAGTAAAATGCCTTTGCTGAGACTGATTACAGTGAAATACTTTTGCTGAGACTGATTACAGTGAAACACTTTTGCTGAGACTGATTACAGTAAAACACCTTCGCTGAGACTGTTTACAGTAAAACACCTTCGCTGAGACTGTTTACAGTAAAACACCTTCGCTGAGACTGATTACAGTAAAACACCTTCGCTGAGACTGATTACAGTAAAACACCTTCGCTGAGACTGATTACAGTAAAACACCTTCGCTGAGACTGATTACAGTAAAACACCTTCGCTGAGACTGATTACAGTTAAACACCTTCGCTGAGACTGATTACAGTTAAACACCTTCGCTGAGACTGATTACAGTAAAACACCTTCGCTGAGACTGATTACAGTAAAACACCTTCGCTGAGACTGATTACAGTAAAACACCTTCGCTGAGACTGATTACAGTAAAACACCTTCGCTGAGACTGATTACAGTTAAACACCTTCGCTGAGACTGATTACAGTAAAACACCTTCGCTGAGACTGATTCCAGTAAAACACCTTCGCTGAGACTGATTACAGTTAAACACCTTCGCTGAGACTGATTACAGTTAAACACCTTCGCTGAGACTGATTACAGTAAAACACCTTCGCTGAGACTGATTACAGTAAAACACTTGCGCTGAGACTGATTACAGTAAAACACCTTCACTGAGACTGATTACAGTAAAACACCTGCGCTGAGACTGATTACAGTTAAACACCTTCGCTGAGACTGATTACAGTTAAACACCTTCGCTGAGACTGATTACAGTAAAACACCTTCGCTGAGACTGATTACAGTAAAACACCTTCGCTGAGACTGATTACAGTAAAACACCTTCGCTGAGACTGATTACAGTAAAACACCTTCGCTGAGACTGATTACAGTAAAACACCTTCGCTGAGACTGATTACAGTTAAACACCTTCGCTGAGACTGATTACAGTAAAACACCTTCGCTGAGACTGATTACAGTAAAACACCTTCGCTGAGACTGATTACAGTAAAACACCTTCGCTGAGACTGATTACAGTTAAACACCTTCGCTGAGACTGATTACAGTAAAACACTTGCGCTGAGACTGATTACAGTAAAACGCATGCATTGAGATTGGTCACAGTAAAAGGCCTTCCCCGAGACTGATTACATTAAAATGCCTGCGTTGAGACTGATTACAGTAAAACAACTGCATTGAGACTGATTACAGTAAAACAACTGCATTGAGACTGATTACAGTAAAACGCCAGTATTGAGACAGATTACAGTAAAATTTCTGCGTTGAGACTAATTACAGTAAAACACCTGCGCTGAGACGGATTACAATAAAACACATGCATTGAGACTGATTACAGTAAAACGTCTGCACTAAGACTGATAACAGTAAAACACCTTCGCTAAAACTGATAACAATGAAACGCCTGCACTGAGACGGATTACAGTAAAACACCTGCACTTAGACAGACTAACTAACTACAGTACTTGTGATGAGAACGACAACAAAAAGCTGTGCTATTGTGTTTGTCTGAAATTTGTATTATTGTTTGTTTAATCATATTACCTGTGTTAAAAGTAAACAGTGCACTGGGTGTTGAATTACACTGGCGACTGGACGCAACCACAGAAACATTGTATGAGTTGCCACAGGGAAGTTTAGTCATGCCACAGCTCACTGACCAGGACATGCATGTTCCCAAAGGCCCATCAGGACCTTGCACAGTTGCTGTGTAGTATTCTGCTCCATCTGATGCATCCCAGGATACTGTGGCGATGTTGGAGATGCAGTCCATGAAGCCAGAGACAGATGTTGGAATGCAAGGCTCTAGAAAGAGATGCAAGGACATACTGTTAATCATTCAAGTGTTACAAAGTAATAATACAAGGTTTAGGTATAATTTGGCTCCCAACCTGTCTGCAAAACCAAAGTTTTGCTAGGAAGGCTCCTACAACTCTGTCCAACAGCTGTCACAGTCAGATAGTACTGCTGACCACAGTTAAACTCAGAGATCTGTGCACTTGTATTTTGGGTGGAGAGCTCTACCCTGTTGCCGTTGGCGTCCTCGGCAGATACTATGAACATCTCTACAGTTTCATTCGTTGCCCAGGTGAGGGAAGCCACTTTCATTTGACAGTCAAAAGCAGACGACAGGTTCTGTGGGGGGCATGGAGCTGTACAAAATACAGGCAACAGTCAGTCTAGATTGTAATAAATTGTGGGATTTTCAAAGTGCCATTATCCATGTGTGATGTTGACTGCCTATAAACAACTATATTTCTATTGTGACTCTAAATTAAACGCTTTGCTCTGTGGTAATCTACAAATCACAAAGGGGACACTACGAGTGCATCCCAATACAAAGGCTGGATCCTTCGAAGGATGCGGACTTAGAAGTCGGTGACTCTGTCTTCGAAGGATGCAGCCTCTGAAGTCCACAAAGTAAACTGAGCCTGATATTTTTGTATTTTATTAGAGAGAATATGACGCATTGAGGCAGATTAAACTGCCCAACAGTATAAAAAAATGTACCAACCTTAGAAATATACAAAAGTAAAACGGAACTTGCACAGTATTACAGTAATAATATTAAACATTAAAACTTCAATTATAATAGTTAAACAGATACAAGGACCTTTAATTTGCAAAATATACACTTTTATTTAACTACAGTTATGAATGTTTATTTTAAAATACCCAGACGTCACATGCGCACATTAAATCTTGGGATAGCCATGGCTGTGAAGGCTCTATCAGATAGATCCTTCATTTCAGGGGAAATGAAGGACGCATTTGAAGGCCACATCTGCATGCTTTTGAATGAGCCTCCGAATTGGGACAGCCTTCGATGTGGCAGAGTGACATCATTGGCCTTCGTAATGGGTCCCAACTTTTGAAAAATGTGTTGCTGCTGTTATTTTTAAAATTACGTATTTTTATATTTGTTATTATTAATAAATGCAGGCTATTAAATTTGCAAATGATTGCATTTTGATTTTACATATTGTCCTTTTTTTTGGAATTGGGGTTTGTACATGAAACCACAATCACTATAACAAATTTTACCAATACCGAATAAGATTGGGCAAATGTTATGTGGCACTTTACTGAGTCATGAAAAGTGGGCGTTGCATACCAGAATGGAACCAAACCTAAATGACCGAAATAAATGAAATGTAAGTTTGCAGAGGACTGTAGAGGATGTTCCTCCTGAAACTCCACCAGCACCCACTTCTAGAAAGATTTTATCAATATGTGTAGCTTGAAAGTCTAGTTGACACTCCAGAGCATCTCAACATATGCCTATGGGTTTGTTTTAAAGGTATAATTATTTTCTATTGTTGACATGTAGTGTTGGGGAAAGTTACTTTTAAAAGTAATGCATTACAATATTAAGTTACTCCCACAAAAAGTAATTAATTGCGTTCCTAAGTTACATTTCATGGAAAGTAATACTTTCATTACTTTTAAGTTACTTATGCGTTACTTTTTCTTACTTGGCTGAGGTTTGATCTTTCAGGCCTTGACTGGAAAGTTCTAGTTTCTGACTCAAACTGTTTCTGGTCAAGCGCGCACGCATCTATGTGACTCTGTTCAGTTTAATTTATTACATACCTTTTTTATAATAATTAAACTGAAAAGTAATTTGCATTACTTTTATAAAAAAGTAACTCAAAATATTAATGTTTACATTTATAAAGTAATGCACTACTGTACTTGTTAATTCAGAAAAGTAATATTATTACGTAATGCACGTTACTTGTAATCTGTTACCCACAACACTGTTGACATAAACTTAATGCACTCCTGAACGATACATTGCAAGACCATATTCATACAATTGAATGGAAACAAATGCATCTAATATGGTCAAATTCACAATGACTTTAAATAGCTGCCTTTATTTTTTGCTCACCCATGAGAATGGTTGTGCTGTTACTGGGTTGACTGTTGCAGGTATTGGAGTTGGCGATGACATGCACATTATAGATCTTTCCGCAATGAAGATCATCCCAGATACAAGTGGTTGTGTTTGTTACACACATGTGGGTTTGCCCATCCTGTCCTACGGCAATGGCGGTGTAAATATCTGCACCATCACTGCTAGCCCAGCTGACAGCACCAAGGTTATCCTCACATTGTACAAAGCTCTCAATGTGGTATGGTACACATGGAGCTACCAGGAAGAAAGAATATTGAGTAAACCCAAAATAAATCTATAACTCATAATTATTTGCCTTTTCAAACATTGGATCTTACCAGTGGTAAAATAGACTGGGGTGCTTGGTATACCCTCACAGACATCATTCTGGCCCGTTGTGGTAAGGGTGTAGTTCTGTCCACAGAGAAGGTCCAATGCAAGGATCGATTCAGATGTCTGGAAGGAGTCATCATATCCCAGGTTGCCTGATATAAAGACTGTGTAACTTGATGCACCTCTGCTGTCATCCCAGTTCAAGAGAACTGTATTGTTATCGCATGATCCTATAACATTCAGTTGGGTTGGCTGGCATGGCTCTGGAGGCAGACATAGCAAAGCTTTAACTTTGATGGAACAACCTAGGGCATACTCACCCTACTTATTTAAAGACACTTTCTTTAATCTAAGCTATCTGAATTTTTGCACTCAATTTGGCAAGACAGTGTTTCTGGCTTCCACTTTCCACACGCAGATGCTTCGTCACAGACTGGTTGCATACAATGGCAACAAGATACCATGTAAAAGTGTGCTGTACTAAGTCGGTCTAGCGATTCTGACAGTAAGCAATATGAAATTTGACCCTGTTAGAAAATGCATTTTTGCTGGCAAAATCTACAATCTGCTAAATTGGTGTTTAGCTGGTTGGACAAGGGTTCAAAAGAAAAAGGATTAAATTGCCTACCTGTTTGAACGTATACAGTGCTGCTGACTTCACTATGACATAGACTGTTAAAGGCCGTTACGGTGTAGGCGTACTCCTCTCCACACTGCAACCCAGTCATCACACACCTTTCAGTTGTTGAATTACATACTGCAGTTGCTTCTCCTGTGGCGTTCAGGGTGACGCTAGCAAGGTAGTATAGCACATCGTCCCTTTGTTCCCAGGTAATTACAGCTGTGCTAGACTGGCACTGAAAGTCCACATCCACACGCAGTGGAGCACAAGGGACTGAAGGGAAAAAAGGCAAATTGTCGGCGTATATATGATACTGGAGTTATCTGAGAACCATGGAAATACATCAAAACCACACGTCAATTTACCTGTTTGGAAAGTGACGTCTGTCTCGATGGTAACCTGACACTGCTCACTGACTGCTGTAAGGCTGATGTTGTAAGTCTGCCCACACACCAGCTCGGTGACATTACAGTAATTCTCTTCAGAAACGCAGGTAGTGATATAGCCATCGTTACTGGTAGCAGTAAGTTCATAGGAAGTAGCACCACCACTCCAGTCCCAGCTGACCAATGCTGTGGCATTCTCACAATTCACATCAACGTCAACTGAACCGGAGTCTGGCTGACAGGGGGCTGAAAACACATAGATGTAGTGACCAATCACTAATCTGCTTAGTCTCTATGGACATTGTGACAACATTTGCTCAAGTCATCATAGTCAACGACACAAAAAATGATATACAATCTAATACCTGATGTGATGAAAACCGTATCGCTGTATGTGCTGTTATACGTGCTTCCGATGGCACGTACGTAAGTGTGATAAATGGAACCACACATAAACCCTGCCACACTGCAGCTGGAGTCTGTTGTGTAGCAGGACAGACTGTCACCATTTTGACCCTCCAGGAACGCCACATATCCCAGCGCCCCTATGCTTTCCTCCCAGGACACGACTCCTTCACCACTTGAACATTCTAGGTGGATCTGCACATTCTGTGGTGGGCAGGGTTCTAGAGAATAGCAGACATAATGATCAAAATCTTCACCAAGCTTTTTATACAACGGTAATCATATATCTAAGTCTTCTGATCATATTCTCAATCCCACATTTAAAAGTTCAGTGAAGATTATTCTGATTGAATGTGAACTAGGTTTATTCCTTGAACAAACCTGTCTCTAGAGCAGATGATTCAGACACAGCAACGTCCTGACAAACATCATTCTGTGCTGTAACATAGATGTCATATGTCTGACTGCAGGACATGCTGTAAATGGCACATGAGGTGTCACTGGTGGAACAGGAAAGCACCGATCCCATATCAGTGGCAGCCTGGGCAGTGTACATTGAAGCACCTTTGGTTCTATCCCAGGACAGCTGCCCAATAGATGGGGTGTACTGCACTTCTACATGCTGAGGTATACAGGAACCTGAGACCATAATGAAATAAAATGTGAGTGGTGCATTATTTTCCAAACTTTGTTGCCACAACACTTGGGTGTTCTCTGATTGTTGCTATGTAGCTCTATAGGGTATTCTGAGTGGTTGTCAAGCTATTTCTGGTGTTTGACAGGGTATTTCTAGATGTTGTAAGGATGTTCTGGGTGGTTGCTAGGTGGAAGTCCCCTTTATGACTCCAAATATCTGGGGTCATTATCTTCTGTTTCAAAAAGTTGATCAAGACTTTTATCTCATTGTGTATCCTAGGAGTCCAAGCTCACCTGTCCTCAGGTGTCCAGTCATGGCTGCAGAACTGCTGCACGTCTGTCCTTGAGCCAACACAGTGATGTTGTAGCTCTCTCCACAGGCCAAACCCGTCAGTTCACAATTGGTTTCATTACTTTCACAGCTGAGTGCATCACCAGACTGGCTCAGTGCTGTGGCTGTGTATTGCACCACCCCGGTGCCCGACTGCCATGACAACACAGCTGTATCAGACTGACAGTCAACCACTGCCCGGATGTTACGAGGCTTACAAGGAACTGAAATACAGACAGAACAGTCAATCCGACAACACCACATTACATAAGGCTAAATGAATCTATATTCTGCGGTACTTCAGTGAAGTTTTACCAGATATGTAATATCTTTAATAATATCTTTTTTGAGCAAGAGGCCAAAAAATAAGAAAATTAACATGGTATTACGCATTTGGCAGACACTTATCCAAAGTTACTTACAGTGCATTCAAATACAAGCATTTTATGCATTATGTGTGCTCTCTGGGATTCAAACCTACAACCTTTGGGCTGCTCTACCAACTGAACTACGCTGCTGTGTGTTTATTTGCACTTTACCTGATTCAGAGTCAATGAGAGCACTGGGCAGACTGTCACAGTATCCGTCAGATGCCACCACGCTGATGTGGTAGATCTCTCCACAGGCGAGTCCCACAACCGTGCAGGTGGTGTCATTCATACTCTGACAGCTGGTGGAATGTCCGTTACTGTCCATCAGTGTAGCCATATACAAGTCTGCTCCCATGCTCTCCTGCCAGAACACGGACAGGGCGTTCTCCTCGCAGCTCACGTTAGCAGTCACATACTCAGGGAAACAGGGTACTGGCATGACAGAAGGGTGGCAGATCAGTGGTTTTCAACAAGACTGTCATGCAAGGCAGCACTTTTCGCTGTTGCTATCGTGGCACATCTATGTATCTCAAGTATTTACAATATTGCTGTTAAGGACTGAAATGGTGACCTCAGTGGTTTTTGCTCAACCCTATTTACTAACCAAGCACAACATGACAAATTTTCTTTTTTGGTCCTTACTAACCATATAGTATATGTACATTAGTGTTGTCAAAATTACTGGTTCTTCGGTACCAAGTCAGTACTAAAAAGTCATTGGTACCGGATTTCTTAAGTACCGGAACCACCTCATACTGGGTCTACCCGGAACTGATGTGCTGTTTGACAGGTATGTTGTATATGCATCTATGTTCAACCAGCAACAAATACATTTAACATGAAGTAAATACACAATGGCAATGCTTTTATATTATTATTTCATATATTTTACTTTATTAATAAAATAGTGTATTGTTTTAAGATGGAATACGTAGAATTCGACACTAGATGGCGCCAAAACGGCAATAACAACAAATGACGTTAGATTAATGACGCTCTGAAGCAGCATGGAATTATGGGATTAGTAGTCTTTAACTCAACCACTGGTGGCCATTAATCAGACGCGATTCACGCGAACGAGAAATCACGTTAATGGATAAGGTAATCAAGTCTAATAAATGTTGCGTTTGATTAAGTAAGGTTATATTTGATGTTCAAAACGAAATTGTTAGTCATAGATGTTACAGTATGAGCCCAAATTCGATGGTGTGTTAACCCAGCACAGAATTAAGTGTTCACGCTTACAATCTAAAATGATTTTTCACATAATGTATTGACAGTACAAATCTTATTGTGAGGTTATGAAGTAAAATTATGATAGACTGATAGACCAAACTCTTATCAGGAAGTGTCTTATTACTGTACAATAATTCTTGATGTGCATTATATTGTCCGCGGAAAGACACACTGATTACAATCTACACCCTAATGTTGTGATCGATATAATAGCATATGATTTTTAAAGAGTTACGAATCAAAACAACTCACCCGTCGCGTAAAACACAAGCAAGTTCAGCATCTCTGTCTAATTAAATGTTGTCACAAAGCTCTCTCCATCCAGATAATGCGACACCGATATTGATCCTCATTCTTTCTCTCGTCTTGTTCCAAACTCTTCTTGGGTCGTTTGATTGGCCACGTACGCTAAAGGGAGCTGGCTTTGCTGACACAACCAGCGGCAGACGGTAAAGAGTAGTCCTAGTCCATAAACAAGCACGTAGCCCGACAGGCGCTAACGCATACTTCCGCATTTGTCCATGACACTGTTGTCATGTGCTTTTTACGTCAGTAAATGTGGTAACAAAGGGTCACGTGGATATTAACGTCATTGACAGGAGACTGTACTGCCCCGTGTCAATAGGTGTGTTCGACTTCATGCGGCGCTGCGCAGACCGATCGGTGGCTGACTTGAAGCAGTGCATTCTGGTTAGTAACTTTGTCCGACTTAACCTGGCGCTGCAGGCACGTGATTGTGTCATATGGTTTTTAAGTACCGCGAGAGCGGTTCGAGATCAGCCGCCTTAGTTAGTGCAGTTCGCGAAGAGGAGCTGCACGGGCTGTAATGACGACACAGCTGTTTCACGATTGGTCGGATTCACCACATGACAACAATCACGTGTATTTCGTGTTTATTTTCACGCCCTCAGTTCCACAAATGCTCACAAATCTGTATTTTTATAACAGTTAAAGCTCTTTTCATGTAGTCGCGATGTTATATTGTGTCATCTTCATCAAAATAAAATGGATAAAAAACGTAGACCCCACTACATTGGTATTTAAATAATATATGCTTATGTTGAACTTTATTCTTGTAAAAACAGATGCTGTAAGCCTCTTCAGTTCCACTCATGCTCATACACGGACATTCAAAACAGTATGATTCACTTTTTATGTAGTTTACATCTTACAAATCATGTTTAATGCGATTAAGCAAGCAAACGGCACGTGATCAGCCATGCCTGACGTAAATGCAGCAAACTACGAGAACCACAGCGCGTCCGACTTCACGTCTCCGTTTTCAGCTCCTCCCCGCCTGCACGCGGCTAATCTCGCCGATCGGTTACATCCAGCCACAGCCGATGTCGAACACACCTAATGTTTTGAATGGCAATTTTCTCACGATTTACAAGTAGTTGAAAACATTATAGATATTGAGAGAAATCAGTTGGACAAAATATATAACACTGGCCTAGTGGTTTTTGGATATTTTTCTGCAAATATCTTACAAATTGCCATGTTTGACATGTTTTGTGCTTTGCTCTGGTACCGAAATTGGTACAGAGAACCTTACCGTTTTACTGGTAATGGTTCCAGAGAACCTTACCGTTTTACTGGTATTGGTTCCGACTACTGTAATTTTGGTACTGTGGCAACACTAATGTACATAAATTTGTATACACATGGTTATTATGATTATGTACATTTAATGTAAATATATTAACAGAAAAAGATGTATGCTTGTTCTTAACTCTTTCCCCGCCATTGACGAGATATCTCGTTAATTAAGAGACAACGCTTCCCTGCCAATGACGAGATTTTCCGTCTTTCCGCAATACCGCTATTATCCACCAGGTGGCGCCCTTCCGCAACTTTTTAAACCCGGAAGTATGAAAAGCAGAGGGTCTGTTCTTTCATTTGGTATATTGTATGTTTATTTATTTAAAGAAGAACATTTTCTGGAAGGCATTAAACTTTGGTGAAAATCATGAAAAACCCTGGCGCTGGCTGGCAACTTTTTTTTAAAATGCTGGCGGTGAAAGAGTTAATAATAAGTGAAGTAATAGACTTTAAGATAGGGAAATTGTTTAAGCAAAAATTAAACCTTCACCAAACAGCCCGCGATTTTAATAATTTTCTGTAATCTTTGAAACTGTACCCACCTGTCCTGATGGGAGCAGGTGCACTGGGTGGGCTGGTGCACGTGCTGTCCTGTGCTGTCACTGTTGCAGTGTACGACACACCACACCCCAGCATTGTGAGATCACATGACTGACTGAACCCTGAACAACTGTCATAACTCATCCCATCATCGCTGAAGGCCTGGACTGTGTAAAGTTCACCCGCCTCACTGCTTACCCACGTCATTGTGACTACATTATCACTGCAGCTTGTAGTGGATACTAGACCCTCTGGAATGCAGGGAACTGTGGGTTCAAATACAAAGAGCATCCTTATCCAGCATATTACTGTACACACAAACCTTTTAAAGTTTTATGACAAATTTTTTATATTTGTGATGCAGCTTTAGATTAGTTTGAGTCTTCTTTTACAAAGAAGAGTTACTCTGTTGAAATTAGTGAAGTTTCTTCATCTCCAGCATCTGTTTTGTGTGGGGTGCCACAAGGATCCTTCTTGGGCCAGCTTTAGTTCCTTTATACATATTTCCTCTCTACTTTTTAATTGTACAATATGTGAGATCCAACTTAATTTTCCAATAAATCCCGACACAAAATCTGTATCTGCTTTTTAAGCTTGTTTAAAAGATATTAAAAGATGAATGGGTGATCATTTTTTAATCTAAATAAAAAAAAGTTGTTTTATTTGTCCTCATCAAATTTTAGATAGCTTTAACCTAATTTAATGACTGCTACATGCAAGTACTTACAATAATGTTAAGAACTTGGGTGTCTATTCCAAGTTAAAAATCAACATGCAAATACGTTCAAATCATTTCTACATGTCAACTAATGTCAACCAGTTTTTTCCTTTTAATGCTTGATGTGGGTTCCAAATGTTGCAACCAGTTTTTGACCGAGGGAAATAATTTGTTAGTATTCATGCCTTCATTGCAGGTTACCTGATCGAACAAGGACCTCAATGCTCTGAGAGCTGTTGCACGTCTGTCCCTCAGCAGTGACCGTAACTACATACATCTGGCCGCAGGGGAGGGAAGTGACCTCACAGGAAGTAGAGTTTGCTGTGCAGCAGGTGGTCTCTCCGTCAGCACGTTCCAAAGTGGCCGTGTAGCTCAAAGCCCCAATGCTCTCGTCCCACGACACGCTTACTGTACCAGTGTCACACCCCACTGATGTGACTACAGTCTGAGGAGGACAAGGGGCTAACAGAGACAGGAAAAGTCAAAATATGTATTCGGAAACTTTTTCAGAAATAGTTTTTACTGCCTCTCTCACCTGTCTCAGATGTCACACTGTCACTGCTGGGGCTGTCGCACTGAATGTTAGAAGCCACAACAGTAAAGTTGTAGAATCTACTGCACTGCAGCTCTTCAACTGTACAATGTTTCTCAGTTGAGTTACACTGATAGAGCTTCCCATCGCTGTCGTTTGCTGTGGCAATGTAGAACTCCGCCCCTGCTGTCTCCTTCCATTTCAGCCAAGCCGAATCAGACAGACAGTCCATCTCAACATCCAACATGATAGGCACACAAGGAGCTGAGTACACAAATATACACCTTAGAGATGATTTGTCAGAAAAAAAACAGAGAGACAGACATGTATAATAATGAATGCTATGTGTGGCTAACCTGCCATAACAAACTGAACTGGTGAATTCGCCCCAATGCAACCATTTTGTAATGCCACTACAGTAACATTGTAGCTCATGCCACAGGCAACTGTGATGTCACAGCTGGTCTCTGTTGTGTTGCACGTAAAGTAATCCTGGTCATTGCTAGAGTTGAAGGCCTTCGCAATGTAAAGAACCCCATTCACACTGGAGTCCCATGATACAGACACAGTGTTTATTTCACAGTCCACCACAGCCATGATTTCCTCTGGTGGACACGGGGCTGAAGAAAATACATGTTAGAAAAACTGTCTACATGCAAACCATTAGGTACACATTATTTATAGATACAATAGAGTCCAACAATCTATGATCAGAATGGAATTTAAGCATAGAAAACTAAAATATTTTTTCTACTAATAACGGAGAGCAGAGTCCTGCAACGTGTTGGGTACCCGAGGATACCCGCATAAAAGTGTCTGAAACGGGTGGATTGTGACATTCCTTAAATTTACGGGCATGGATGCAGGCGGATAAATAACTCTGTGCAGGCGGGTAGTAGCGCGAATGAAAATATGTGCAAATTGTGTATGTCTAAGGGTTGTGCACACCAAAACTTTGCGGCGCATTTTAGCTGTGATACTTGAGCTGTGAGCCAGTTGGTTGTTGGGATACTTGTCCCGCCCCTCCTCCACTGTGATTGGATGATCGTGTGAGAACTGACATTGACAAGCGGAGCTTTTCACCCAAAGTTGAATCTCTTTCAACTCTCGACGCACCAGCGCAGAGTGAGAAAAAACCACTGAGTGCCGGCTTATTTGAAAAACGCAGAGTTTCCATTGGAATTAATTGAAAACATGTAAACATGTGTAAAAGCTTTGGTGTGCATGCCAATTACCATTACACGCGCAACATATGACATTTGACCCACCACTGCGACAGTGCGCGACCTTTGTTTATTCTTCTCGTAGCCTAGTTGGAGCGACCGTTGCAGGAGTTGTATAAAGTTTTGCAGTAGATAGCCGGAAGCTGAGAAAGCATTTCGAGATAAGACTTAGGAGCTTATTTTTTTTATAAGTCTATTTGTGCAGTTACCAGGTTTCATTTGTGCCAATGGTAGGCTAATTGAATGGCGCAAAACAAAGCGCACTTTAGCCTGTTTTTATTAGCCCATTCATGACGCTGTTGTGATGTTGAGAGAGGTACAAAATAAAAAATAAAGCACTTTAATTGGAATGATTTTAATGTGTGTGGGTATGGGTCAGATAAGGGGCCAAATATTAATGGGTCCGTGGGGATGTGGACATAATTTTGATACTATCACAGGTGATGGGTCGGATCTGGTGCTAAACTTTGCGGGTGCGGGCAGGAGCGGGTCTCCAAAAATGGACCCGTGCAGGACTCTGAGAGAGAGTGTCCTTCATAGTTACCTGACTGGATGTAGTGAACAGAGCTGTAGGAACTATTGCAGGTATTTGTATAGGCAACAACCTCCACACTGTATGTCAGGCCGCAAAGGATGTTGGGTACTTGGCAGAAGGTTTGAGTTGAATTACACCCCATCAAATGACCATCACTGCTCCTCACTGTGGCGTGGTAGTGATGTGCATGACCTCTCTGATGCCACGTGACATTGAGAACAGTTGACCGACACTCCAGGATACCCTGAACGTCTTGAGGAACACATGGAGCTAAAGGGACGCAAACATTAGAAGTCCATATATGTGAAAACCAGCAGCAGACAGTAATTTCAGACCAATGACTATACTGAAAATAGCCTAAGACTTCAATTATATACATTTACTTGGTTTTGAAAATATAAAAATACAAATAAATTCTCCCCACAATGCCAGGGAATTGTTAGTTGTTGCTAGGGCATTGCTAAGGAATTCTGAGTGGGTTTTGTTCGATTTCTGTATGGTTGCTGTGGTTGTTAGTCCAAATAGCCCAGTCTTTTTTCGTACTCGGATATAGCAACTTCAATACAAGGGTATGGGATTTTTTGCATGTCCCCATAACAGTCTTTGAGGTATTGCATATGTTCCTACCAAAACCTGTGCAGGATAAGTTCAACAGTTTGTTTAAATCCCCAACCCTTAAATATGTAGCCTACCCAGTTAAAGCACCACTACTAAGTCCAGTATTTCAATATTTCAAAACCATACATTTCATATTCACCCCTACCTACAAAGCAACAAGGAGAGTGTAGGTCTCACCTGTTTCTAGAATTTGAACTTCACTTTTCGTTCCAATACAGTCGCCATCCACACCAGAAACATAAACATCATAAGTCTGTCCGCACTGCAGATGGGTAATGTCACATGACATCTGAGTGGTGTTACAAGTGACCCTGTGACCTTCCCTGCTCTTTGCAACAGCCATGTAGCCAACAGAGCCCTGTGAAGCTGTCCAGGAAACTGACACGTTGTCTGAATTACAAGATGACTGGAGAGACACATTAGTGGGTGGGCACGGCTCTGGAGGAACATCAATCAAACCAACATGTCAATTAGCAATAGTGACTTTATATCAAAACTAAATCGAATTAAAATGAGTGCTTTATGCTAAACACTTGCCAGATATAGGATACAAAATCCAGTCAATTTAACAAATAAGACTGCCAGTTGCAGAGCAAGTAAATTTCCTGAATACAAAGTTTACACATTTTCATCATATATTATGACTAATGCAGGGTTCACATCAGATGCTGTAGACGCGGCAAGTGCAAGTGATTAACATGTTAAGTCAATGCAAAGACGCGATTAGGCATCCTGCGGCACATGTTAAGCCCAATTTATAGTTGTGCGTAAACTTTATGGCGTAGCTACGCCATAGGTTATCCATACCCTGTGCGCAGCTCTGCGTAGCCTGACGTGCACCTCGCGTAATTTTTAACAGCGCGTCAGTTCTACGCGGACCGCAAGCGCTGTGATTGGTCCACCAGAACCCCTCCCGTCAGGTAAAAAAAATGTGTCATAGGTATTTCCGTTTGCAACGGTAAATACAAAGATGAACAAAGTTGAGGAGTGATTTAACTCAAACTGCAACAAAAGTCACTGTTTATTTACTTCCATCATTTCTGGCCTTCTCAAATCATACACAACAAGTTGCTGTTTCTTCTTCGTTTGTGGGTTAACTTGCCAATCTTCTTCTTCTTTGATGGTCGCGCTGCTACTGTGGTTACACGCGTGGAATCTGCCTACCAGCGGTCGGTGCGTGTGTTTGCACGTCGACGCAACGACAACGCAAAAGTATAAATGAAAACCAACGCGTAACCTATGCCGCCGCGCTACGCCATAGGACCTACGCACAACTATAACGAGCCCTTTAACCAATCAGGACCTTGCTGTAGTAGTGACGTGATTACAGGAAGCGAGTGGAGTCTCAGAAGCCCCTCCCATGATGCGAATTTCCGCATGAATGTCTCGAATTACTAGAATTTCACGCGCGAAAGAAGCGAGTAAACTCAAATGTTCAAGTGTCCAACTGTGCGCGAATAGCGTGTTTTTGCCCCCTCTACTGAGGTTGGTGTGAATGCACCATTAGGCTGTCAAAAGATTAATCACGATTAATCACATTCAAAATAAAAGTTTGTTTTTGCATAATGTGTACACTGTGTGTAATTATTTTGTATATAAAATACACGCGCATGCATGCATGTATTTAAAAAACATTTACATATATTTTTATATTATGTATAAATCTTTAAAAATTATACATAAATACATTCTTTTATTAAACATCATGTATGTGTGCAGTTATAATAATTACACAATACACACACAAATATATTATGCAAACACAAACTTTTATTTTGTATGCAATTAATTGCGATTAATCTTTGGAAAGCCCTGATTATAAAATATTTGTTAAAAGTGTGCATTCCATATCAGACTGTTGTCGAAATGAAGTTTTCAGCGAACTGTGAAGAACCCCTTCTCTTTATTTTCTGACTAATGTTGTATTTTCGAGTGATCTGACCCTGTAAGTCAATGCTTCATGAGGCTGTTACCTGTCTTAAGAGTAATCCACTCATCTGATTGGCATGGGCAGGTGAGTCCCTGTCCACTAACGCTGACTTGATAGCTGCTGCCGCACCAGAGGTCAGTGAGGTTGCAGGAGGACCCAGATGTGCTACAGCTGACCATGTGTTCTTGATCGAAGTTGATTTCGGCTGTAGCGTTATAGGTCAGAGTGCCGTTACCGGGCATCCATGAGATAAGAGCAGAGTTAGAGCTGCAGCTCAGGGTCGCCCTCAGATCATGGTGTGGACAAGGATCTGATCAAGGGAAAATAGAGAAAGAGCTAGCAATGCAGCATGACCATTTGTTGACACAGTTTTTAAAGTTTGTAATAAACTCAGGAGGTGGAAACGTCAGTACCTGCAGTAACAGTAATGGGCACGCTGGCCAAACTCCCACAGCTGTTGTCCTCAGCTGTGACTGTGATTGTGTAGTTCTGTCCACACTCCAGGTCAGAGAAAGCACAGGTGGTGTCTGTGCTGGTACAGATGGTGCTGTGTCCCCAGGTGCCCACCGCTTGAACAGTGTAGCTGCTCGCACCACGAGCTGAATCCCAGGTTACTGTGGTGATGGACGTGTCACAGTTTGTGGTGGCCACAACGTAAGTAGGTACACAGGGAGCTGCGAGAGACACAAGTGTGCGTTATGGAAACGAGATATCCTCAAAACTGAATTTAAAATTCGAAAAAAAATAGTCTGGTAGGGACACCAGCATCCAGCAATTTTGTGCATCTCACTTGTATTAAGGTCGACGCGGGTACTGGATTCACCAGTGCAGCTTCCACTGAAGCCAGTGATGCTGAACATGTATGACTCTCCGCAGCGCAGCTGAGTGAATGTGCAGGACGCATTTGTGCTGTTGCATGTTGTCGCTCCACCTGTAAAGTTCAGCGCGGTCACCATGTCAAACTGCTCCGCTTCATTGTTGTCCCATGTTACGTCAACAGCATTAGTGCTGCACTGGAGTTGAACACTGGGGCTCTGTGGCTTACAGGGGGCTGATGGGATACAAATCATGAGCGGCTAAAATAAAATTTTTTAACTGTAATTTTAGGTTAACTTCGGTTACAATAATTGTCAAACTACCTGTCTGAATTTGGTAGTCTGAACCCTGGATGACTCCACAGGAACTGTTGGACGTGGTCACCACGACACTATAAGTGCGGCCACATCTTAAATTCTGGATGGTACAGGAAGTAGAATTTGTGTTACAGGAAAACCGCGTTCCGTCTTTACCGATGGCCAGGGCTGTGTAGGAGTCGGGGTTGCTTTCACTGTGGTCCCATTGTACTGCTAGCTTGTTATCATTACAGTCTACATGTGCCACCACATTACCTGGCAGACAAGGTGCTGTGAAACACAGTTGGATTAAAGAGAGAAGAGAAAATTTATATTTATGTTGTTATCACTATGCCGTGCAAAATGAGGAAATTAAAATGTTGATTAGTTAACTGTAATTAAGTTACCCGAGTTAAACTGGATGCTGTTGCTCGCTGTGCTGTTGCAGAGGCCGACAGAGGACACCACAGTGGCCGTGTACTGATGACCGCAGTCCAGTATCACAGTACAGGACGTTGTGTTGGATGTACAGTAAGTGTGTCTGTTATTGCCCACCACATTAGCAGTATGAGAATGCGCGCCCGCTCCAGCGTGCCAGCTGATAGTGCTTCTATTTGTACCACAGTTAGCAGAACCTTGCAAGCTGCTGGGTGGACAGGGAGCTTTGGGGCAATGGATAAGATTTACATTAATTGATTCATTCGTTTCTAATGCTTACAGCCATGGGAAAGCGGAGAAAAACAATAAATAATTTGGAATGCCAATGGAATTTCATTGCATGTCACCTAATGTCATCCAATAAAAACTAAAAAAACATAAAATACTGCTGCCATTACCCCGAAAACATGTCTTTTTAAAATAAAATTCCTTTAAGCATCTAGTGAATCTCTCCTGTGCGTGCAAAAGCAATAAATCATTAGTTGGATTGTTACAAACAGTATTTATGCATTTTAAACATTTTATAGCATTAATATCATCACATTCATAATAATCTTAAGAGCTTGCAAGAAATTTCATAAGGTATGGTGCAAATAAGGCATGCATATATGATGTGAGCATAAATGGCACAACAAAATGTATTTGTTTGTTTGGCTTGATTGCTGTTTTGGTGATGTCTGAAGTTTGTACCTGTGTAGATCTCTGTTGGATTTCCGTACGGACTGGTGCAAATGCTGTCCTGAGCGGCCGCTTGTACAATAAAACTCATTCCGCAATGCAAACCTGTTAGGGCATGTGAGGTTTGTACTGTGCTGTAGGTGGAGTTCAGCCCATCCACCTGATGGATGAACAGGAAGTAAGTGACTCCAGACAACTGACTGGGGTCCCATGTAATGATGATGTCATTAGTAGCACAGTTGGTTAGACCAGCCACATTAGAAGGAGGGCAGATGGCTGGAAAGATCAGGAAATCAGAATTAAACTCGGAGGGATTGTCATATTTGCATTCCTACACACTGTATAATTTTGGCACCACAATTTTTTGGGTAACCTATGGTTAAAAGCGACCTTAAAAGTGGACTTTCAAAACCAGGATTGTTTACAGTTTTCTGACCTGATCTTAGATTGACAGGTAAACTGGGTTCACTTCGACAGCCACGTTCCACCGTAACCACAGAAACAGTGTAGTCCTCTTCACAGAGCAGGTCAATGAAGTTGCAGCTGGTGCCATTAGAGGTGCATGTGTGGGAATGACCATTGCTGCTCGTTGCCGTGGCAGTGTACGTCTCAGCATTTCGGGCAGCAGTCCACCGGACAATGCCCACGCTACCATTACATTGTAGAGACACTTCAACATTAGTGGGTGGACAAGGAGCTGAAGAGGAAAGAAACTGATTTGCTCAGCACCCAAACTAACATGATTCAATGTATTAAAACCCCATTGCATAGTTCATTTGTATCTTTATTGTGTATAGTCACAACATACTCATCAAATACCTGCAGTGAAAGTGTAGACAGCACTGGGAAACCCAGCACATGTAAGAGAGAAGGGGGTGACCACAATGTCATAGGTCTGAGCACAGTGCATGTTGGGTAGTTGACTGCTGGTGTTAGTGACGTAACTATGCTTGATATCACCATCATGGCCCAGGGCAGTTACATTATAACCGATGGCACCAGGACTGCCCATCCACGACAGAGATGCTGTGTTATTGGCACACTGTAGACTCACAGTTATGTTATGTGGTGCACAGGGGGCTGAGAAGACAGGAGAAACAAATTTCTGTACATTTACCAACAGCTTGCACTGTTTTTTAAAGGCACACAGTGAAAAATGTGCACTGAAAAGGTGTGGAGATTTACTAAGGTTTGAATTCACTCCTTAAAGTGGACTATATTAGTAAACTAATGTAGGGAGTAGTGAATGATAATATGGGGGCTATATCGGGCACTATTTAACACCGGTAAAAAGGTACGGCAAAATAAAAAAAATAAAAATTAAAGGTCTGAGACAGGGTGAAAAATGAACATAAAAAATTTATTTTTACTTTAAATTATGGACCATACGGCAAAAAAATATATATGTTTTATATATATGCTAAATACATTTTGTAGAAAGTAAATATATTTTTGAATATTTGAATTAAAAAATATATTTAGTTTTAACCTTAATATATCAACTGATATTATTGATAGAAAGAATTATATCACCATACAGGGGTATTAATCTGCCATAATTCCAGTTTCACATGGTGTTCCTCAAGGTTTGGTCCTTGGACCACTAGTGTTTATCATACATATATCCAGTTAGTGACATCATACGCAGGAATGGATATCAATTCCCAGTGTTGTGCCTGAACGAGTTCATTGAACGAAAGTTCATGAATTCGTTCATATTTTGGGCGAATGTGAACGTACTGTATTACTGCCTGATGAACTTATTGTGAACTCGTTCATTCTGGTGCTTGTAAACGGCACGCTCTCTCAGTTTAACGTCGTTCAATAGGGTGCCAGATTTCTATAGAGTCTTCCAGGCGAAAACACGGCTAAAACACACTGTAAACAGGCCTTAATGTGTAGCGGAAAAAACACCCAATCTGGCAACACCGCCACCAGGCTGCATGCGTCTTCAAAACAACACTGACTGGACGCTGCTGAAATCCAAATCCCTGCCGCGCCACTCACATAGTTTAACATTAAATAACAACATATTTGTCCTAAATCGTTAACGACTAACGTAGGCTGCTTACGCATATTCTGGATCTTGAAAAAGACCAAGCTCACGCTATGTAACGTGCGGTGTGCAATACCCGGAAGTTGTACTACACGCGACGCCTCGCAGCGCCTCTCGCCCGATGTGCGACCCCCTTGAAGCACCAGGCTACCCTTTCAAGGTATGTGCAAGCAAATGCAAAAATTAAAATACAGTCAATGCTAATGTAATCCCTGGTTGGATAAGGATTTAAAGGTGGATATGAAGATGAAATCTGACGCATTTAGCTTCAGTTAAAACTAATAAAATATGGAGAAATATGGGAAAAAAGAACTATAACTTAGTCCATTGTTTAAACTATATACCTGAACTAGTTCATTTTAAAATTTGTGAACTGTGAACTGAACTAGTTCATGTAGAAAGTGAACTTTCCCAACACTGTCAATTCCATTGCTATGCTGATGATATCCAAATGTAACTTTCTACCAGTTCCTATCAGCTACATCTCCCTGACTCATTTACTTCTTGCATCAGGGACATCAAGCACTGGTTGTCCTTAAACTTTCTTAAAATAATAACAAGACTGAAATATTGTTGATTGGCTCTGATAAATTAGTAAATAGGATCGATTTGTCCTTTAAAGTTGATAATGTTCATGTTAAGCCATTAAGGCAAGAAACTATTTTAGTAACTGGGCTTTATATAAAACACAATAATAAAATGTGCATATGTTTCTGCATTCTTACCGGTCTGTAGCTGCATGTGAGCTGCACCACTGCTGTTGCACTGTCCAGAAACTGATTCCAATGTAACATTATACAGTCTCCCACACTTAAGCGTGTTGATATAGCAGTGGGTTTCATTTGTGCTGCAGTGGTCCGAGTGATCGCTCGTCTCCACGCGCAGGTAGAAACTCTCTCGACCCAGACTCTCGGCCCAGCTCGCTAGAACTGTACTGGTACCGCATGTGTAGTTTGCACTCAAGGCATTGGGGGTGCAGGGGGCTAAAGAGGAATTACAGCACATTCAATGATATCAACATATGTGGTTCTCAACATATGTGGTGTCAATGCGTTTACTGAAAAGTTGTGTTCATCTATGAAGATTAACTTTTTGGACAAAGCGTGTAAGTGAATGTAACTTTTGTTAAACACAGAGCTTATTTTTTTTGCGATAATCCAAATGTTTTGTGGGGAAAAACTGGCTTTCTGGTGAGGGAATCAGTGTCTCGCTAACTTCCGGGTTAGCCTACAAAAATAGGTCATCCCTGCGGCACTTGATTGTCCAAAATAATATCTAAAGCCCCTCCCACTCACTATTTCTACCCAAATAAATACTATACTGCTTAGCATAACTACAATCATGTTATAAATATACCCAAACACTAAGAAACATTTCGATTTTTTTAAGTTGTTTTTACTTATTTTAAGGCTAGGTTTGTCTTATCTTTTAATGTTAAGATATCTTGACCTCTTTAGTAGAGGCACTCTAGTAGACCCTTGACCCTTGGTTGTGAAACACTGAAATTAAAGTTAATAGTTACTCTAATTTTAATCCTGTTTTCTCACCTCATTAAATAAAATATGATGTCTGACTAAAAGATCATACAGAGCAGAATAATACATTTAATAGGATTTATTGCTGCAGAATGTGGTAAAAGTTGTACTGTAAATGAAATGAACATTTCAAAACAAAAAAAGCAAAAGAAGTCTTCAGTGTTCTGAATGGCAGACTGGTTAAGTTTAATAGTTGTGTTAAATCATTATGCTGTGCACATACCTGTGATAATACTGAATAGATTACTGTGTGTGCTGGCACACTGTGAGCCCTGAGCCGTGCCATACACGCTGTACGTCTGACCACACATGAGCGAATCAAGTGTACAACTCTGTGCAGAAGAAGTGCAGGTGACAGTGTGTCCCAGGACAGAGGTGGCATTAACATTGACCATCACAACATCTGTGTTCACTGCCCATGACACCAGCGCTACATTACTGCTGCAGTTAAGGGAAGGAGACTTCATTGCTGGAGGACACGGAGCTGGACGTTCACACAAAGAGAGGAATGGAGAGTGAGATCAATAAATTTCAATAAATTTAAACTACATTAGTAAGCATCATACAGGCGCCATCCCGCATACAGGACACCCGAGTTTACTTAAACATTTTGCATGTGAATTCTTATCTAATTGCGAGAAACTATTGTTGGAAAGGTCTAAGCCTCTAAGGTCTAATAAATTTAAATGTTTATCAATATTAAGAAGATTAAGAAGTGTTAAATTATTTGTTTTGTTAAATAATAGGTGGATTAAGTTTAACATTATACAGTACAACACGTTATGCAGCTACTAAATAGCTTAAAGGCTCTCTAAGCGAATCTGCGAGACGTTAGTTATTGTTGACGTTTGAAACTGTTTTCAAACAGACGGAGCGTAGCTAACTCCTCCCCCTCCCTTCCGTGCTTTCATGAACGCGCCCAACCCCCACCCCCAAATCGTTTTTGTCGTTTATTGGCTGGAATACTTTGTTTTGTTTTGTGATGCTAGGTTTGGCCACTTGTTGATATTGCCGTTTGTGAAGCCTGGGCTGTCTACAGAGATCGCGTTTTTTTTACAGTTTGATCAGCGGACAGGCAGCAAGCAGATAGTGAGGAGATGTTTCCGGTATGTGACAAAAAATGTTTTATTGTCTAAAACGCTTCAATTCGCTTAGAGCGCCTTTAAAGCTTATACAGTTTATAAATAAATTTAAATTCAGCATTTGTATATACTGCATTTTGCATACTTCCTCTACAGACAGCAAATACACAAATGCAAGTAATTTACAGTAAAAATGCAGCCGTTTTAAAAAATACAGTTAAATACAGTAATCCGAGAATACTGGAAAATTCTGTAAATGAAATTACAGAGACGCTACTGCAAAAATGACAGTAACCAGCTGGCAACCCTGCTGCCAATATTTTACTGTAAAATTTACAGGTAATTTTTATTGTGTGTTTTTGCAGACATATAGACTGTCATTGTGAAGTCATTATGATGGCTTTGGAAAGCCAAAGACCTATGAAAGCTTCATAGAATGACATCTAACTTTCTTTAGCTTTCCAAAGCCAACATAATTTAAATCAAACCCTGTTGTTTTTCCATTCATTTACCTGTCTCCAGTGTGGTAAAAGCATGTGCCGAGCTGTTGCAGGTTCCATCATTTGCAAGAACTGTGATGTTGTAAACTTCTCCACACTGAAGCTGTGTGAGGTCACAGGAACTGTTTGACGCATGACAAGAAGATTGAGGAACGCTCTGATTCTGTGTGCTCGCCAGGACGGTGTATCTGCCAGCTCCTGCACTCGCATGCCACGATACACTCGCCACCCGTGAGTCGCACATCAGTGATGCGGACACAGCCTCAGGGTTACAGGGAGCTGTGAAAGGTGAAAGATTAGACCAAAGCTATATTCCAAAAATTTGTGTTCTGCCATCCTAGATCTCATTTGATTACATCATAGGCTATGAACTGTACTGTTGACATCACAGTGCGGGGTTATTGCTGCAAATCCTCCTCTAACCCTGTCCTGGACCAGGGTTTTATAACCCAGCCAGTTTCAACCCCCTCTCAAAATCATCTGATATTTGCATTCACCTAGGCTTAGAGCAGATAATAAAATAAAGACCAAATTGTAATGTAATCCCATAATGCACTCTAACAATCTAAGAGATTCAATTTATCCAAGATGCAAAACAAGATATAATGAATGTTGATTGGAAACATAAGGAAAAATAATGAACTAATTTTACATTTTATTACAATAGTAAGGCAGCTGAGTAGGTTGTGGACATACAGGTCATGTTAAAGCAACACTATGTAGTTTTTTTTACCTTTAAATAATGTCACTAAAATTATTTCAGTGATAGAACAACTTTTAACTGGGCAAATTGTACTGTTTCTGCAATCTGAGCAGCCTCCTAGCTGCTACAAGCACACTCTGAAAGTGGCGGTGGAGGGTAGGAAACACAGCCCCGCCCCTCCCCCTGCCCCTGCCTGCAGAAGAGTGTCTGATGGGGGAGCTGTAAGTCATTTTTACATAAAAACTACATAGTGTTGCTTTAAGGAGTCAATATAAACAGTAAACAGTGTAAAACTTTAAAATCTTTAATAATGCTATTTTCCTACCTGTTCTTACAGAGACACCGGTGCTGACTGAGCTGTTGCACTGGTTATTGTATGAGACGACTGTTAGTGTGTAGGTCTGTCCGCAGGTCAGAGCACCGAAGCTACAGGAGAGGTCAGAGGTCATACAGGATTTACTGTAGCCCCCAGGTCCGCTCAGAATGCTGGTGTAGGACAATGCTCCTGTTGTTCGACCCCATGATGCTCTCACTGTGTTACTGACACACTCCACATCAGCATGGACCGATGCCGGCACACACGGTGCTGCAAGAAATGCATTTAAAAAGTCAAAAGAAATTCAATTACTACTGCAACAACTGCTTTGTTATCTATTCCACAAACCGCCAGACCTGCCTGAATGGCGATAATCAACCTTCATTTCCTTTCCACTCCTTTTTATGTAATCTTACCTGTTTGGACAGACCGCGTCATGCTCTCTGGTCCTGGACACTCTCCATTGTTTGCTGTGATAAACGCGGTGTAGTTCTGACCGCACTGTAGGCCTGTAATAATACAACTAGAGGTGCTTGAAGTACAGTTGAGCACAGCGCCACCTGTAGGCTTGGCCAGGACGCTGTAGTTCAGTGCTGTGACACCCACTGTCCAGTTTACATTTAAACTGTTAGTGGCACAATCCAAGAAACTGTCCACATTCTGAGGTATACAGGGCGCTGAAATGAGAGAGACACAATCCACAAAATAAAAGTGGAGATATAAGGACCTAATTCTGCAAATTTCTAATATAACCCTTAAAATATAACCTTATAATTCTGATTTAACACTTAAAATAACGTTTGTTGTGTTAATGTAATTCAAATCATGCATATTTGGTTGTAAATCATTTACAGTGAAAGTCCAGAGAGCAAGACATTTCAGAGAATTTAAAGATGCACTGTGTAAATTTTAGCGGCATCTAGTGGTGAGTTTGCGAATTGCAACCAACGGCTCAGTCCACTGCTCATCCCCCCTTCCAGGCACATAGTGAAGCTACGATATACGCCAGAGTGCAAACATGTCATCAGTGACAAACGTGCACTATAGAGCTCTGGACGTCACGTGACCCATTTTGTTTACATCGCCACTTTGGCAGGCAGGGTTAGCCGGAAGCAAATGTAAAATGAATGGCTCCAAAATGAGTTTTATGGCAACAGAGTTCACTGCACACCTTATTTCAAAAGATATAGGCTGTGTCCGAAATCTCTAAATTGATGCCTTCTGCGGCAGCATTCCAATGCAGGAAGGCATCAAGGCATGTCCAAATCCAATGTTAGTTTACTTCCAGACTCCTGAGATTTTGTCCCACAATTTTATGCGTGTGCGCGCATGGGGAATGTGTGAGCGGGCATGGGCAATGTGCGAGTTCGAAAAAAAAGCGGCCAGGACGGGGGCTAAATTAATGTTAATAAATGTATATTTTCACTTTTTACACATTGTAATTACATTTTTAGCAAGAAATTAGTATTGTAGTTTTCAAATATGTGGTCAGTTATCACAAAGGCGCCCTCTGTTTATATTTCAAAAACACTGCCTTTAAAGTATGTCCGAAAGCGTTTCTCTGAGCTACCTTCATGCCTCTGAAGTCATTGCCTCATGAGGCAGCGAGGCAACAAGTCAGCTGCCTAAAGGTACATTCACATTATAAGCGACTTTGTCGCTGTGTTTTGCTCGTCTCTTTCAAAAGAGCCGTTCTCTATCTAGTTGTCATAAACAAATGAGTAACGTCCACTCCAGTAACTGGTGAGAGACGGATGACGTGAACTCCCCTGCTTCGTTCTCATTGGTAGTCGCTCCTGAATATCGCTCATAATTTGCATAAAGTTAAACATTTCTCAACTTTATTGCGCGACTGGACACCCTGGCCAATCCAGCCATCAACGGTCACTGTCACTCGTGTCGCCTGATGCCGATGCAGTTGCTGTGAAATTCACTACGTAATGCTTTTTTCCTCCCACACTGACTACGCCAAAGGTAAGAGATTACACAAACTACTAGATTCACTGTTCAGAGTTACGTAAAACGCAGCGTGTTAAAGACATCTGCTGGTTAACCGCTGTGTAAGTGCAACAAAAAAAGCATATTTAAATATTCAGTAACATGTAAACAATTGCAAAAGTTTTCATTACAAGAACTATCCAATATTAGTTAATGCCATTAAAGGCAAGTGATTTGCGCCAGTGCCGTGTGCATGAGCGAATATTGTGAAATAAGCACCTTCAGTGTGATACAAGACGCACCGCTTCGCACCGGGTCCTGATCACACTGTCGTGGCTTATTTCTGTGACAACAACCTGCTGCCTCTTACTTATTGCATTTCTGTCAATACACATAGCACCTTTAAAGGATACATTTATTTAGCTAATTGTTCTGTATATAAAACAGGCTTTTGCAGTGGAATGGTAAATCTATGTGTTGCTGGTTTAATTATTGTGCATGTAATATTTTAAAGAGCCACACACATCCAAATTCGAAAAATGACCTGAATGCAGTGTATCATGTAGCTGTTTATCAATATAAACAATGTGCAAAGTAGTTAAACCAAAAAGTGCACAATTAATAAAGTTATTGGCATCTAAACTAGGGAGTCGACCAGTGGTGTAGTCTAGATTTTTGTAGTGAGTATACTGTGATTTTTCCCTCTCACCCTTATGCTGACTCGTCCTAGCGTGACACCTCTTAAGCACCACCACACTCACAGATGCATAGAGTAAAGATATTCATGTAACTTAGAGCATTCTGAAAGTGTACTCATAAACACATAAACTGAATGTGTTCTCAACATGTCAGTTTATTATAAGAAAAAAAAAGACTTTAGAGCCAATGGGTTTACAGCTGGGGAAACTGGACTGATTTTTAGACTGGTTTAGTGTTAATCAACATCTAACTCAGGAACAAAAGTTACTTAACTGTTAATTAAAATTAAATAAACTGTTTACAATCTTCAATCCGTGGCAAACACATGCATTGAAGGAGAAAAAATATTCAATTCTTTCAATAGCTATTATCTGACAACTATTGATAATAGGTGTAAATGTTTTTAATTAATACACATTTAAGATGACCATGAATTAACTATAATTTGCATAGTCATTGATATTAAAGCTTATTTTTTGCATATAATATAAGCATTGTCTAAAAATGAAAATAGGCTTATACTTCATTATTATTACAAGACCATCATGTAGTCTAATATTTGCAAGTCTAAACTGAAGATCAACGCAGACATGAATTTCCTCACAGAAGTTTAAGATCATATACATCTTGTCAAGATGATCTTGAACGCAGATATATAAATGAACACAGAGAAGGAACGTTTAACACTGTGAAGCACAAGCAAACATGCAGAGGAACTGAAGGCAGCTAAAAACCATCAGGATATAATCACGGGCTTATTTTATTGCATTTGGAGCCTTACCTCCAGATAAAGTAATAAACTGGACTGATGATTTAAATGTTGTACTCACATGTGCGTTGTAGGCTCTATGGATTTTATGTTGCAGCACTGCTTCACTCGTTCACTTCTCAGTGTCGCGTGAGCACCTACACTGCAGGTTCGACTTCATTTGGCGCTAAGCAGACCTCTTGGTGATATCAAAGTACCGCGAGAGCGATTCAAAGCAGATTTCTCCATGTGATAACTGGAGTCGCTCTCGCGGTGCTTTACTGTCACTCGCCTGTGGCGCCACACCAGTCTGCTCCCCAGTCACTTTCGCGTCACTATAGTAATTTGATTTCATAGAAATTCATACGCCGATCGGATCGCGCAGTTCGGCAGGAAGTACAGTGGCGGTCCTGGCTAGATTTACGCCCTGGGCGAACCATCCCTTCGCCGCCCCCAGAAATTTTTTTTACCCCCAAATCCCGCCACCAACACGTATTATTTTATTATATATAATCTTAAATACAAAAAGGTAACAAGAACAGAGAAAAACAAGATAAATAAATGTAATACAGTACACACACACACACACACACACACACACACACACACACAAACACACATGTCTGTTGGCCATGGCTGCTGTGGAAGTATCTGACTCCTCATTTTTGCCAGTGGGTGCTCTAACTCCAAAATATTTCAGAAGTGCCCCTGAATTTACAATTAATATACAATATGTAAGTTAGATACACTTACATCACGCATCAGTTACCCAATTAAAATGACCATAACACATATTTTATTAGTTTATAGGATGTTAACAAATGCTAAGCATACACTACAAATTATTTAAAATGCTATCACTGTGTAGCTTACAAAATGGCATGTCAATTTATATTAGAAGTTATTTAAGTTCACATATAGCGTATATAGCAATAAAAAAGGACACAGTCAGGAGGTCTGTGTGAGTTTGCACTTGTTGTGTTGCAAACACAAACTAGACTGTGTGTTGCCTATGGGTGAATTTAGTTGCATGACATGGTGCCTCAATTCTAATAGTTGCTAGTTCAGCAAAACTAAAACAAAAAAAAACTGTCGTGTTCTGTGGCTAATAGCAACATATTAGCAAGAGGGCGAGCAGGCTAATATAAATAACGTTAGCCTATTTCCTACTTTCACTCACGTCGTCACTCATAAATCGGCATACCTTTATCTTTATAATTTTTCCTCATCTTCTTTTCTTCTTTTTCTGATCTGGGCAACTTATGGCTTCTTTGGTCTTTTAATTCGATCCATGGAATGATGATGATGAAGACTCGACATCATTAACTTTGCATTACATTTTGCCAACAACATCCGTTCGCCCGTCAATCAACCGGTGTCACGTGACGTGAGTCACGTAGATGACTCTACAGATTTTTTTTTCACAAAATCCAATTGATAACATGTTCGTAGGTATATGGGTCTATGTTAATTTTAGGAATGAAAAATACAATTTATGTGGAAGCAGACGCAGCAGTTTGTGTTGTGTGGCCTCTGGCCTGGGATCAGTCTATCCCTCGCTCGCCCCCTATAAGGCGAGCGGTTTGGAGTTGCAAGTTGGCCCGCCCCTTTCTCCCGTGCCTCTTCGTTTCTGACACGCACACAACCTGTGTATGACTCTCAGCACTAACTTGACATGGAAATGAGCGTTAGTCTAAAAAACCGCTTTGATGTTTTTTTTTTTTTTTTTTTTTTGAATGCGCTCGTGCGCCCTCACGTAGATTGCGCCCTGGGCGTTCGCCCACATTGCCCATAGCAAAAATCGGCCCTGAGGAAGTATATTGCCTAATATGTATTTCAACCCGCTAAAGTGGCAAGTGTAGCATGCTAATGGTCAGTGCTTCACATCTATATTATGACTAAAAGTTTTAAAATGTCACAAAACCATGCTGTTACGCATTCTCGCGCTATTTTTAGTGGGTATAAGGAAATCCTTGACCATTTCCACTTCAGCAAGTTAGTGTGTAAACATCATGTCGAGAAGATACTGTGTTTTAAGCTTAAAGGCAAGTTTGTGTTGTTTTTACCACCAAAGGGTGAAGATGTGAAGAATTAGTGGTTAAAATGACTTTTTCAAGGAGGGATTTACTAAACATTTGGCAATGAAAAATGGTACAGTACCCACCTTATTTGAAAAACGTCTTCTAACCACAACTTGTAAGTATGATTATTACATTATATGTTTATTTTCCCCTGCAGGAAGCCACGCTAGCAATGCATGTTGCAGTTAAACTGTGGCCCGGTTAGCTTACATACTTGCTTAAATATGTGTAAAAATGTAAGTGTCTGTCAGTGTTTTTATAACTTGGACTAATGATGAATGATGTGTATGGTGTCGGTGTTTACTCTTAATGTCTTGATAGAAAGTTGCGCTAGCAAGCGGCAAACGCATGTTGCACTTACGGTTTTGCTATGGCCCAAGCTCCCTGCTGAAAAAACAGCATACCAGCAAGTAGGGATGGGTATCGTTAAGATTTTAACGGTATTACTACTCTTACTGTTACTGCTTAACGGTCCGGTACTTTAACGGTATTCTTATCGGTACTTTGGCCAATGTTAACATTTGATCATGAACCTATGTTCACATGATTAAGTTAATTATGTGTCTGCATTTCATTATTACAAATAAATTTTTGGATATCATTTCTAAATAATATACATATATTTGTTAATGCACCAGCATGAAAGCTGCAGAAAATAATACTTTAAATAGGATATTTATCTGTAGGCTATTTTGTAAACTAACTTGAAGTGCTGTGCATTTAGCCAAATAAATGTTTACATACTGAATTTTCTTTATTTGGGATTTTAAAACAAGTAGAAAATATGTTGAATGCATAACGTCATTTCTTCCAAAAGAAGTCAACAGAATTTCAACGTAAGGTAACCAATTAGGGATATTGTACATTTATTTTAAATGACGTGAACAACGTTGATTCAACATGATGTTAGCATACAGTACATGCCTGACAGGCGCGGTGGGCGCGTGCAGCAGGTGACGCAAATTATGGGTCCTCCGAGGATAAGACCGTCTTATTTCAGTTCTCTTCGCGGACTTCTCAGGCTGCCACCTTGACAGACCGAGTGCTCACCTTTTAAGGTCGTATGCTTAGATGGTCGCAGCCCTTGAATTGGGACACAGTTTCTGTCTGCACGTAATGCACTTTTAAAAGATGCTTTGACAATTGCTTGTGTTTCCGCCCTTACATGCAAACATCTTGTTGCACTACCTGTATGACAACGAGCGTTGTCTGCATCAACTCTAGTAAAGTATAACCGCACTTTTGAACGTTTTGCTCTATCCGCCATTGTCAGTCTTGTTATTAAGCGGGAGTTTTCCTGCTGTTATGCGTATGCATGCGCCGCTCGTCGTTGTGTGTGTGAGTGTGACAGACAGCCTCCGCGGCGCGCATGAGAGATCTCGCAGATCTCACAGACAAACATCTTAATATTATCTCAAATTAGAAATGTTTGGTGAGACAAAATGTGCACGAAAACATTATTATTCAAGAATACATAGAACATTTATTTTTATCTTTTTCTCCAGGACCGAAAGCAGAACCGATAGCGTCAGATCTTACTGATACTACGGTCTTTAATAATTTAGCCCCGGGGCAAGTTTAATACCGGGTTTCGGTACCCATCCCTACCAGCAAGACCAGCATATGTTGTGTTTTGGTGCTGGTTTGCTAGTGAACACCAGCTAAACCAGCATAAGCACCAGCATTAGCACCAGCTAAACCAGCACCATACCAGCATTAGCACCAGCATCCCATGCTGGTCATACCAGCAAGACCAGCATATGTTGTGTATTGGTGCTGGTATGCTGGTGACCACCAGCTAAACCAGCATCAAACCAGCATAGACCAGCATAATTCCCATGCTGGTCCATGCTGGTTTGATGCTGTTTTTTTCAGCAGGGCTTACATACTTTCTTAAATGAGTGTAAAATTGTTAGTGTCTGTCGTCCTTTTTATCGCTTGGAATAATGATGAATGATGTGTATTGATGTCGATAATGTCTTCTCAGTAAGTCATGTTAGCACTAGGTCAATGGATGTTGCACTATTGTTGGACTGTGTGGAGACAGAGCAGAGTAGGCTACCGAAAGGTGGGGTTTAGGCAGACTGATTCATTGAACGGCTTTACTCGTTTGGGGATCTCTGAGAAATGGGGTAATATTAAATTTATATTTTGAGAAAATGACAGTGTTTTGTTGACCTTGCATGCTTTTAAACCTGTTGTCAGGGACTTATAAACAGTGATAGGAAGCTTAAAATTGGCATCTTACTGGCTCTTTAAAGCTTGTGTCTATTCTTTCGAAAGGTTGTTTACAGTGTGGTACAGTAAATGTAATTTATATACATGTATACTTTCTTAAAACATAAGAAAGTATGTTCTCAAAACAAGTTATTTTCTTTGGTAATTGACAAACATTTATGGAGAGAAACAAAGGAGATACACAAACACAGGAGAAAAAGCACTAAAAGAACTTAACAGATCTCTTTTCAAGTGTTACCTGTCTTATGTCTGTGCTCCTGACTGTTTGGGCTGTCACAGGTACCATCAGATGATATTATGGTAATCACATACACCTGTCCACAGTGCAGGTCATTTAACTGGCATGCTGGAGAGCTGACATCACATGTCACGCTGTGCCCATCTTCACCTACAGCTCTGCCTCTATATGACACAGCGCTAATACTGGCATCCCATGACACGCTAATAGAGTTAGTGCTACAATTCAGACTACTCTGAACATTTGTTGGTGGACAAGGAACTGTTAAATGAAAGAGAGGGGAAGGGTAAAAAATAAGTATGTGGGTCGAGTGCATCTTATGTAGTTGCATACAGAAAAAATTTATGGTTCTTGTCTATGCAGTATATATATTTTTAAGTATTATGTAAATCATTGGCCAACATTCTTCATTGCAGCTTGCTTATATCACGTTGTTAATTAAAAATTTTGGCACAGTCAAAAGTTTCAAATGTTGTATTATGACTTCAAGTCCACCCCAGAGTTTCACTGCCAAACCTCTTCTTTGCAGATTAGTGAGTCACAAACATTTTTCAGAAGAATCATACATTAAAGTTCATTTATTACATTCATTAACTTACCTGTGTGCAGGGTGACGTTCTGACTTTCCAGACTGGAGCAGTTATTGTTCACAGCCCGCACCCTGATGAAATAAACACTGCTACACCGCGGGTTAGTGAAGCTACATGTGGTTGTGTTAGAATAGCATTTTGAGCTGTTCCCACTGTCATCCACGGCAATGGCCACATAGGATTGAGCACCATAGTTGCCATTCCACGAGACCTCAACTGAGCTGTTAGCACACATCCGTTTAAGAATCACGTCAGTGGGCACACACGGCACTAGTGGGGAAGACGTAAAGTGTTAGGAAACCTCTCAAAAAGCAGTGTATAACAGCTGTTTTTGTGCATTAATCGCTGTCTCACCCTCTTTGATCACCAGAGATTCAGTCGGCATGCTCAGACAGGTGCCATTGTAGGACCTGACCTGTACAGAGTAGGACTCGCCGCACTGGAGGGCGCTCACGCTGCAGAACGGTTCGGTAGAGTTACAGTAAACCTGCTCTCCAGTGCTCACAGACACAATGCTAGTGGTGTAACCTCCAGCGTCTTCTGTCCTGTTCCAGCTCATGGACAACACTCCTGATGGACACTGCACCTCAGCATGGACTTGTGCTGGTCCACACGGAACTGAAGAGATACCATTTTTATTTAGATTATCATCCAGCAGCATAAAGGCATGTGAAAGTTTTTGTTAGATCCCCGGCCAATGACAAAAGTCGATGTACATTAGGGTGTGTTTGATTAGGGTTTGCCCTAACCTCTGCAGGACCAAGTTTGGGCACCCCTGCTTTAGTCCTACTTAACTGCTTCTTACGGACCGCTATAGGCCCGAGTTGTTTTAATGTGTCCACAGCCTATGTATGCATTAGAGTCAAGTGAAGTATGCATTGCAAGGCTGTGCGTTCGACTGTTGTGTATGCATCAGTGGCGGCTGCTGACTTCTTTTTTCGAGGGTGCTCGATGCGAAGTTCGTCACAACATGTATTTAGCCCGTCATGTGTGTTGCTCGTAATTTCAAAATATGTGATTTGCGCCTCGATAGATCCTGTGTGCATTACGTGTCTTGTCAAAATAAGTGCCTGCTGTAGAAGCGTCTAAAGGGTTTATGGTAAAAGAGACGCTCACGTTTGCCAGATACTGTTAAGGGAGTGACTTGCATGTATTTTGTGAACGTGAGTGTCTCTTTTATCATTAAAGGTTTTGATACATGTCAACAAGGGGAAGGTGTTCAGGAAGTAGCTAGCAGCTTTGGTAGAATGACGTGCCATCTTAAATGTAAGTCTATGCAGGACACAACTTCGGATATCATTAATGTATGCACCATGGAGACTTATTTCTTACCGGATTTCAGTTGTATAGCACCTGAAGGCATACTAGGACAGATTCCATCATAGTGCGTTACGCTGACTGCGTAAACCTGGCCGCACGTTAGGTTGGGAATACGACAGCTGTTGGCAGTGGTGCTACAGCTTAGAAGCCCACCGACCTGGTCCTCTATGGTGGCAGTGAATGATATCATATCCTGAGACCCCATCCAGCTCACCAGCGCCTGGTTCGCCTGACAGTCCAGGACAGCTTGTACATCCCCAGGGGGACAAGGAGCTGTGAGATAGGGCAGGAATTTAGTCACGAGGCATCAAGACAATTTCACTGGGGTACATCTGTGTGTGTCATACCTGTTTTTGTAATGATGGTGTTACTAATAGAGCTGTTGCATTTCATGTTGGATGCGATCACAAAGGCGCTATATGTGGCTCCACAGCGGAGACCAGTGATTTGGCAACGTATTTCTATTGAGGTACAAGTGTAAGTGTTCCCGAGTTCATCTGTTGCAGTTGCAATGTAGAATAAAGCCCCGAATGCCATTTCCCACATCAGAGTAATGGAATCTGAACCGCAGTCCGTCAGCATAGACAAATTATGAGGTGCACAGGGAGCTACAAAACATAACATGAGTGCAAAATGAGTCATTAATGTATTTGGTGCTGTATATTTTTTTATTCTTTTAGGACCATACTAGCATACAGATATTCAATCTCAACACACATGGACTACAAGCTGCAAGACTCTTGGTTTATCAATTTAGGGCATTTACTTAAGCATAATCTACTGTGCTCTGGGTTTCTCTGCTTTAAAAACATAGTAGGTGCTTTCACTCACTAGTCTGTGCCACCTGTCCGATAGCCAGAGAACTGCTGCATTCATCATCCATAGCAGTGATCAGCATGGTAAGACTCTCCCCACACTGTATGCCCGAGATATTACAGCTCTGTGTTACTGAGTTACACACATAGTGGCTGTAGTTTCCACGGTTACCAAAGGCGTCCACCCTGTACTGCAGCGCTCCATTTGAAGCATCCCAATTGCTGGTAAGAACATCCGTCTGACAGTTCGTTGATGTATCCATGTATGTTGGCTGGCAGGGTGCTAATGGGTAAGATATTAATGTCACAAAAATAATGTCTATGGGTTTATTGTAATATAAATTCTAATATTTTGGGGACACAAATTTTAGATTACTTCCTGTCTCTTAGCAAGGCTAGAACAATGTTACCATCCTATGCGCATGGCTTACTTAGCTTCTCATTTAAGTTTTAGGAGATCTTGGCCTGAACCAGCATTTTTTAATTTTTCTTTCTATTCATATTCCAAAATATCCAGAAACACACACAGTTAAGCTGCGTCCAAAATCTCCTACTTCTATACTAAATAGTAGGCGAAAATCGGTGTGCGAGCAGAATGTCCAAATTCGTAGGACTCAAAAAACAGTAGGCAAAAAGATTTTGAAGGTGCACTTCATGCACACTTTACCATCCCGTGAGCCATCGGGAGAAGAGTCAACCAACGAAGAAGAAGAAGGACAGGCGTTGTCGCATAAAAAATGTTGGAGTGGTAACGCGGCTCTATTCAAATGCAAATACATAGGGGAAACAGTTGTTCCTTGTGGTTAAACTGCGCTTGTTGAAAATCATCCAAGGTAACGACTTGTGTGTTATGTGTTATGACATGGTGGATGTAGTACGTCCGAATTTCATTCACACTACCCATATTTATACTATATGAAACGTACCGTTTTGAGTGGGTACTTCATCTAATTCAGGACGTTCTGCCACAGTATGCGATTTTGGATTCACATTCACATATCCCACAACACAATATACTACACAAACAGAACATGCAAAGGTTTACCAGTGCTTATGTTCATCACTGGACTGAGTGCACTGTTACACTGCTCGCTGACTGACGCAGAAGACCCGTAGATCGTGAAGTTGTAATGGCGTCCGCAGACGGTGTCGGTGAAGAAGCAGGAACTCTCTGTGGTCATGCATTCCATAACCTTTCCTGTGGAGTCCACAGCCTGAGCAAAGTAATAGGCTGAGAAGTTGTTGGGAGACCATGAGAAGACAATGACGTTACTGCTGCACTCCCTGTACAGCATCAGATCTGTCGGTGGACAGGGACCTGTACGTGAATACAGAAGGGTTAATGTTTGGTTAGGTAAGAATGAAAGTAATCCAATAAAAGCAAGCAATAGAAAGCAAAATGCTTGTCTCTAGTGTTTTTAATCTCCTGATCTGATCGTATTAGTTTCTGTAATGGGTTTTAGCATATTGTTATCGTGATCCTTGCTGCTCTGAAAAGAATGTGTGACTACACAACACAGACAACAAAGACTACACAACTCAGATTCTTCTCTAGAGACTGTGCAAAGAGGAAGAGGTTTTGGGTAGCAGATCCCTGCATGAGAACACACAATACCCACTTCAAGAAAACCAAACCTGACCTGGGATAGCTCTGGTGTGAAACTTTCATTTTGGGAGTTACGCAAAGGTCCCATATTTCCTGAAAGTCTTAAAAACAGTGGAACAAAGCACAGACCCAGTGGCATTTGTCATTTTCACAGATGAATATTATGTTTCGATTTGATATGAAATTTGAATTCTGAAATCAGGAACAACTGAAGGCCTAAATAATACATGACCACAATTTGTATCATCATAATAAATATTGGTCAAATAAATTGTTATCTGCATAACTTCTGTTCTCTGCTATGAGGAGGGAAACTTAGAATATTGAACCCCTAGTGCACATACGAGTGACTGGTTGGATTTGGGGCACAAATTAAATAATGTCCCATTCTAAATATATTTTATTTTATTTTAGTATCACCCCCCCTAAATAAACACCATGCACAGCTTCCCATTCTGTTTTTTATTTTTTTAAGGAAAATGCCACCGGTTTTCAATATTTTGCTGTGTTCTTACCGCAATTTAGATTAAAGCAACACTATGTCGTTTTTTACCTTTAAATAATGTCTCTAAAATTATTTCATTGATAGAACAACTTTTAACTGGACAAATTGTACTGTTGCTGCAACCTGAGCAGCCTCCTAGCTGCTACAAGCACACTCTGAAAGTGGCGGTGGAGGGTAGGAAACACAGCTCCGCCCCTCCCCCTGCCTGCAGAAGAGTGTCTGATACCAGGCACTGTTGCGCTTTTCAACCACACGGGGGAGCTGTAAGTCATTTTTACATGGAAACTACATAGTGTTGCTTTAATTAATACACAACTATCTTTTTTCAATGTGTGCACTTTTAATCTTTGTACAGCGTGGCAACACTTTATTTCGATAGTCCACTTTAGACATTTTACGAATTATAAACAAGGGTGAAGTAAATGATCTTATGTGAATCATTTTTCTTTTCCTATTTTCTATTCTGTTTATTGGCAGACCTTGAGTATTTATTTAGCTATAACAGTAATGCAAGAATGCATGTACAAGTCTGCACACCTCGACCAAGTCAGCCAAGAATTGGTGTTAGTGCTTGTGTACTTGTATAGAGTATGTTATGGCCAAAGATTAAGATAAACCATTTAAAATGTCATTACCATTTGACAATGAATAAGTGGCATTGTCAGTGCCTATTATAATGTGCCTTATTCTGTGATTTAACAATCAAAATGCTTAGCGACTATAAAAGCATAATTCCTTTCATAGAACAAATAGGCAGCTATCAAATCATCAAAGATTTCTGGTTCCCCACCCAAACTATGACCTGGCTCTTTTCTAACAACACAAATCTCTTTGAAATAGGTCAACATAACAGAAAAGAACATTTGCTGAATACAAAATAACCCAGCAGGGACAATGCTGTCTCCAGGGACAGCGTGACAACTCCAGGGAGTGTGTTATGGATCAGGTGTCTGTAAAATGTTGGGATAAAAGAGGGCAGAGACAATCTATAGTGTAAAGTATAAAAACCCAGTATATAGTACAAAGGCAGCAAAATGCTGTTTCCTGGTAAAGATTACCTCCACTATACACGCCAATACAACTCAATTAAAGTCTTTTGTCAATAGTAGCAAAATAACAAATTTGTCAATAGTAGACAAGAAGAAAGCGGTCAGAGATATCTCAACATCTCACCTGTTTGGAAGTATGTGGAATTGCCTTCAGTGCTCTGGCAGTTGTTTGACATGGCAGTGACATGCACCTCATAATTCTCATCACACAACAGATTACTGAGTTGGCACTGTGGACGGCTGGAGGTGCAGGATAGAACCGTACCGTTGTGGCTTACGGCAACGGCCCTGTAAGCGGTGGCACCCAACACGGCTGCCCACGACACCACTGCAGATGATGTAACGCACCTGTAGTCCACTGAGATTGCCGTCACTGCACTCAGAACTAGCCGAGAAAGAAACATGTTAAACTTTTTGTGTGATATAAAGGCTTAACTTATATATTCATACAAATATTCCCATTAAGTCAATAATAGTGTCTTGCTTACTATTTGTTGAATAGTTCACATCCCTTGGTTCTCCAGCTTCCAATAAAGCATTAACCGAAGATATCGAGACTTGGAATGAGGAACAGGGGGTGATGTTATACAGGTCCAGCGTGGTAGTGAACACACGGTTCGAAAATATTGTACTGCTGAGATTTCTGACTGTGACTTGATAGACCAGAACCTTTTCCACAGCTTGCCAACTGATGTGGACAGACTGCGTGCCCGTCTGTTGTTCTGTGATCACCGCCGGAGGCTGTATCACTGTCCGTTAAGACACAGATGGGTTAATGCTTACTACAATTAGTTAATGATAACTTTTTCCATTTTTCAGGCTTATACGTCAAAATGATAGCTTTGAGGTTCACTCACATGTAGTGATGGTTCGCACTGTGCTTCTTGCCCCTAGACCTCCGGAGTTGGCCGTGACCACGTAAAAGTCGTAGGTGGTTTGTGGCCGAAGATTTTTGACCACTGTGTTATTAGTTGTAAAAGACAAGTTGTACTTGTCTCCTGCCAACGTTGAATTTATCAGCAAGTAGTATTGTGTTGCTGTTTGCACCCACTCCCATTCTAGCCTGATGGATGTACTGGATATTGCCTTTGAAATTGTTAGCTGAGATGTGCCCGGTGCTAAACAAAAGCAAAAGAGGATTGTTATCATATCATCTGTGCACGATTTATTGATGTTGTCTGGAAAAAGGTTTGGTGGTATCATATTTGAGTTTTTATTTTGATGATAGGGTATCTATTGTCTATTCACTGACTTTATAGATTTGTACAGAAATCAAAATTTTTCAGTATTTGTCATGGATATACCAGCCTGATATCACAAAAAAAATCGTACATATTTTACAAGTTGGCTAATTCGTATCAATACATAGGAAGATAATCGTGCAAAAGTGTACGATTCTCATGAAAAAACAACAACAACAACGAAATCGAACCCCTAACCCCGCACCTAACCTTAACGTCACATGGGTCAAGGCAAACCGTACCAAAACTTATGAATGTGGTCGTTTGAATTAATACAAATTAGCCAACTCGTAAAATATGTACAAATTATCGCGAGATAGCGTTGGATATTCTGTAAAAAGTGAAAAGTTGGTTCAACTTCAATTGTTAACACCTAAAAAATTGTAAGCTTTTTCAACTTAAAATTTAGGTGAAAAATAACATTTCTCAGGTGTTGCCAATTGAAGTAATTTAACTTGATCCAAATTTGCACTTTTTACAGAGTACAGTTAAAAATAATAATGTAAATTAAACACACACTTTTTGGAGGTGCACTGTTAAAGGAACAAACTCAATAAAGAAAAAAATGTTAACACTTTACAGATCAGTAATAACTGGGTAATGTTATGATAATATATATGTAATTTTATGTTAATATTATGTAAGTAATTACTGTGCAATATCCAGACGATTACTGGGAAGTTTTCAGACAATAATAATTGCAATTGTGTTGATTTAAAGGCATAATAAACAGTAACGTGAATATGTACTTACTGAAATGATAAATGTTCAGGATTAACTTATTGTAAAGTATTATTTGTGCAATTACACCAGCCTGCTGGTGTTATGGAGGAGTAAATGTTGGTAAGTACATGGTTAGTTCTAAGTGTTAAGGCATAATAACATGGTTATTGTCTGTAAACAGCACAGTAATTGTCTGGATATTACACAGTAATAACTTGTTATATGTTGTTGAAAATAATATTACAATAAAATTACATATATATTACCATAACATTACCCAGTTATTACCGAACTGCACACTCACTGAAGCATAATTTATTAGTTGCCAACGTTTCAGCAAAACAAGTCATCTTTGTCAAGGTAGCGTACATAAAAAAGAACATGGCAAAATTGGTAAATGGCAAATACCTGTTCTTGCTATTTTCACGTCGACACACCTCACAGTGTAATAGAGAAAACCTTTAAGCGTGACGGTATACAATGTCCCAGTTCTCAAACCAAAAACCTCTTTCACCGATACATTCTCGGGGATCACCACCACCGTTGGGCTGATCGTGGTGTCGTTCACTACCCGAAGGTCCAAAAAATAATTTGTTAAACCCAGGAGTCTGTTCCATTGTATCAGCAGCGATGAAGCCGTGGGAGATGTTATGGAAATTATGTTGCAATCTGAAAACAAGCAGTCACTCATAAAAATACATACACACTGTAGAGACATTCCAAATCTAATCGAGAAGGTTGGAGGATAAATAAACACTTGTTTATGATTATGTTTATGATTAAACATTTTATCTTGATCACTATTGAAATGGTGAAAAGTTTGTGATATTGACCAAATGATGAACACAAGTTCGTTCTCAAATGCTGGACTATTAACATCAAGTGATGATGAATAAAATAGTTACATTGGTATTAATGTATAAATATTCAATATATTAAATACACACACATAATACATATATGATGTTTACTGTATTAAATGAACTTTTTCTTTTTTAAATTACACAACCAACATATCTGAAATGTGAAAAGACACTTAAACAAAAATAAACTACCACAACTATGGAGAGGAAAACTTACCTTGTGCTTGAGTGCTCCATATCTGTCAAAACAATCAATTATATGTAAAAACTTGCATTTAATATTTGCATACAACGAAAAGTTATGTGTATACAGCTTAATTATCTATACAGAATTATCAATCTACCTGTGTTAAAGTTGCCAAAACCAAAACACCCTGTAGTGTGTCCAGCACTCTCATCTTTGACAATGATGGCAATATTACAATTATTGGCTTACAAGGGAGTCAGACACAAAAGGTGTTTTGGGTTCTTTTGAGCTATAGAAGAGGAACACCTGTGTTGTGAAAAGAGCCAATCAGTAAAGATCATCCCTGCTTGCTCAACTCCCTCAGGAATGACATGATATGAAAGAATGACTGGAGAGGGATGGAGAGAGGGGTGGGAGTTAAATTAGACCTGATTATATTATTAAATACAGCCCAGCCGTCATTTCAACGTTGATTTACCTGAATTACCTTTTGATTTTGCAAATTTAATCAATGTTGAACAAATAACTGAAGATATTTCAACCAAACTTCAACGTTGATTTTTAAGCTTTTATTAACAATTTGCAACTGTTTAGCATTAACTATTGTATCAACATTGTTTCAACGTTGAAACAAGAACTGACATTATTTCAACCATATTTCAACGCTGAAGGTCGGTCATATGCCTGCTGGGAGAAGACACAGTTCAAGTATGAACTACCATACATTGGTCATTATGTTACTTTTAACTTTTTGCCCTTTCACAAGAATTTACATTTGGTATATCTTCTCAAGGGACAATACTATTGAGATGAAAGTTGTCAACTTGCTCCTTGTACAGTTGTATATATTTAATATCCCCTGAAAAAATAACTTTACATAAAGATTTGTTGTATAGGACTTGATGTTAATATCCCTTAATGCATATTTGAGGCACCGATGAGACTCTGTGGGATGGTCAATTGAGTGACCCTCTGCCACACTGTTCCTTAACCCTTCCATCTCCTGAGGTTGCTCCTTTCTCGTAATTCAGTGCATAAACCCTTGACATGACCTAACCTCGATCTCTAACACCACAATCTCACCACAACCCGACCCTACAGGCCAACCCTTTTGACTAAGGCCAGAGGCCCCACTGTCATCGTTAATGCAGGTTCAGTGGCAAACTGTGGCAAACTACCTACTGCAATTACCCAACAACACCGGTCTATTGTTATAGGACTTGATGTTGATATCCCTTAATACTTACCTGAGGCATCGTTGAGACTCCGTAGGATGGTCAATTGAGTGATGGCACCCTTTGGGTTGTCAAGGGGGCGCCCTCCTTACTGGGTGTTTCACTGATAGGCCTATGACACCTCCAGAGGGTTCAGCAGTGAATCCCAGCGTCCCAGGTTCATTCAAGTCTGCCAACAGCTTCCAGTCCTATGCTCTGTCCAGCTGACCAGAGTCTGATCTTATGGTGGTGAGGTTGGCTTGACCCTCACCCTCCCGAACAAATGGTGTTGGCTGGCACTGGGATGATGTGGGAGGAAGGGCATTCACACTTGTCCGTCAATTTTTCAGCACCGCAGATAGACACTTGAGCACCTGGTTGTGCCGCCAGGTGTAACGGCCTTGGGTGAGGCTGGCCTTGCATCCCACTAAGATGTGCTTCAGTGATGCTAGACTTGGGCATAAAGGGCATGTGGGGTCCTCTGCATACCATTGGCTTAGGTTTGCGGGAGAAGGAAGGAAATCCTAAGCAGCCCTGATGGTAAAGCTTGGCCTGAATGGCTCCATCTCACACAGCTCTTTCCAGGAGATCTTCCTCTTCTCCACTCCTTCCCATGCCATCCACTGCCCTTGCTTTGCCAGTGCCACAGCTTGAGCACACCTTCTTGCTCCCTCTTCCCAAAGTACCTCCTGTACCACTATCTTGCATCTCTGAGATGGAGAGGCCTTGCTCCACACTGGTGTACTGGCCCCAAGACCAAGACCACTCCTCCCCTCTTGCATTTGGCCCACAATGTCCTTATGTCTGAGTGCTGCCTTTGCCTGCTCAGTTGCAGCCAACAGGGTCCACTTCCTTCCGCTTGCCAATATGGGGGCAGCTTGGGCTACAAATGGATCGCATGAATCCAGTAGCATCATCTCCAGTCTGACTTTGGCACACTTGTACTCCTCTACCAGACTGGTAATGGGCAGGAGTAGCATTCCTTTGCCATAAATAACAATACTGCTGAGCACCTGGGAAGGCCAAGCCACTTCCTTACATATGAGCTGACCAATCTCTCCAGCTTTTCCACCATTGAAAGCGGGACTTCATAGAGGGTTAGTGGTCACAGGAGATGTGGATGTAGTCCATACTGTATGCACCAGAGCTTCAGCTTGCCTTAAAGCAGGGTTCTGTCAATGTTCTCCAGGCCACTGGCTATCTCCTTTCTTAAGCTGCTCTATTTGCTCTTTGTTGGGATGGGTTCCTCGCCAATGTGGTCTCTCCTCAGTGTTGCAAGCCTGCCCTGAATCTCATTCTACTAGGCAATCCATCTCCGTCTGCCATCTGGACTTGGTGGGGATTGAACGAGTAGCTTGTTTGTCTTTGATCACTCCAAATCGTTCCACCCTGTAGACATAGAAAAGATCGCCCATCCTTTCCAACTTTTTCATGGCTGTGCCTCTGATCCCTTCCAGTATGTTGTAGAGATTGGTGTTGGCCTCCTTCCACATCGTCTTGTTGCAGCTTTGGGCCACTTGACTAATGGTCTTCGCCCCTGAATCTTCTTTTCTGCTGTTGGTCGTGATGGGTTGGGTTCTTGTGCGATGCTGTTCCTCATCTAGGGCCGGGGTGTTGATGTCCTGCAGACTGTGGTGTGTGTCCTGCTGCTGAACTTCTGTCGACTTACTCGGCCTGCTTCTCAGAAAGTAGCTGTCAATGCAGCTTCCCTGTTGACCCATATTTAGGCACCCTTTTTTGCCCTCGTGTATTTTCAGGCTTTGGGTGGAAGTAACTTTTGTCCAACAAAAAAGGCAGTTCTGGAGCTTACATCCTGCAGTAGCTGTCGGAGCCTCAGGTATGCTGATCATCAATCTCGTAATCTGTGTTTTCTTCTTAGGACTTTTCGTAGCTATGTCTGGGTGGGACCCATACACCTCTTGTGCTGGGTCCTGCCGCCACAGTTAAGTAGCCCATGGCAGCCCCGTTGGGGTCTGTTCCCTCCTGTCAGCTGTCTTTCCATGTGGTCGCAAGGTCTTTCCCTTGTTACCAGCTGCCCTTTCACAGCAGTCACTGATTCACCAGATGATCAGATTTGTTGTATAGGACTTGATGTTGATATCCCTTAAACAAACTTGAGGCACAGATGAGACTTTGTGGAATGGTCAATTGAGTGACCCTCTGCCACACTGTTCTTTAGCCCTTCCATCTCCTGAGGTTGCTCCTTTCTCGTAACTCAGTGCATAAACCCATGACATGAGCTAACCTCGATCTCTACAACCACAATCTCACCACAACCTGACCCTACATGCCAACCCGTTTGACTAAGGCCAGAATCCCCACTGTCGTTGTTAATGCAGGTTCAGTGGCAAACGGTTCTGTATGGCATACTATTTTCTGCCATACACAAGACCACAAGAAAATGCCAAAATCTCACCGCAACCCGAACATGTGCACCAACCCGTTTGACTAAGGCCTACTTATTATTGTAAAATAGCTGGTTACAAAAGTGTATATATCCTAAGTGATGATAGATGTATATCGTTTAACCATGCAAAGCCACATGTCCTATTCATCATGTTCATGTTTTATTTGCTTGCCAGGACCACACAAATTTGTTTAACTTCTATTAGAGCTTATCAAATGTGTTGCTTTCAGTACAATTACCTCATACTGACCACTGGATGTTGAACATGGCACCTCATGGCAAACCACTCTTTGAGGATTAAAATTGTTGCTCTCCACAAAGATGGCCTAGGCTATGAGAAAATGAGTAACAACCTGAAACAGTACAGTGGCCAGAGTCATACAGAGGTTTTCCAAGACTGTTTCCACTCGGAACAGGACACGCAAGGGTCAATCAAAAAGTTGAGTCCATGTGTTGTGTGTCAGGGTCAGAATCTGGCTTGAGTGCTGCCAACATTGCTTTGCAGGTTGCAGAAGATAAGATTGTCAGTGCTCAGACAATACGCCACACACTGCAATATTGTATATGAACCTGCACTGAACAAATGGCTTACTTTCTATATCTAGGGAATAGGCATGTAAACAAACTCTGGTTATTTCAGTGGTTTTCAGAAATCAGTCTTAAAACATTTAAATGGTAAATGGATTGCATTTATATAGTGCTTTAACAGACCTATGGCCATCCAATGCGCTTTACAATTTGCCTCACATTCACCCCTTCACTCACACATTCATACACCGACGGTGGTGTCAGCCATGCAAAGCACCATCCAGCTCTTCGGGAGCAACTGGGGTTAGGTGTCTCGCTCAAGGACACCTTGACACTTGGTCAGGTGGAGCCAGGATTGAACCAACAACCTTCCGGTTTGTAGACAACCTACGTGAACCACTGAGCCACTGCCGCCCTGTTATACTTTCTAGATATTATTTATATGTTTATTCCAGTTATCAAGTGTAGTTTTGCCATCTAAAAAGTAATAAAAGTTGCCTGATTAGTCTATCATACTGTTTATGTTATTTTTGTGTTATTTTGGGGTTTTTGGCCTTAGTAGCTGGTTGAAAGAGGCACAAAGGTGTATTTGTGCATTCTTGTATAGTCTTTGTGCTTGCTTATAAGTATTAACTTGTTGTAAAAGTGATTTTATCTTTTCTATGTTAGATGTTTGTATATGATGTTGTGGACTTAAGAAAGTGTTGTGAAGATATGATGCATTGTAATAAAACAGAAAAAAAGTCAGATGCCAACATCAGTGCAAGAGTTAATTTCTTTATTTCAACCGGGTTGCTACAGGCGCAGATGTAGTCTCCTCTAATCCTTATTGAGTAAATTAAACTATAAATTACTGGTAAATTGCCATTAAGTGATCACAGGGCCAAATTTACCATCATATTGGCATTAAATAACGACTGTCAGGATTTACTAAAGATGTGCAGTGGATAATTAGCACTGTAAAGATGTGATCTAGTTATTTTTGCAACTGACCTTATTGCCTATGCATTTCTAGAAGTTTCCATTTCAGATGCAATATTTATGGAGGTATTTAAATGATTCACGCAACATGATTTACTAATGTTTGCACTTGAGAAATTAAGGTTATTTGCGCCACTATTTAACACAGAAAAAGCATGTCTTAAATAATTTTGTGCTTAAAATGGCTGCAATTGTTGCTGCTAGGAGGAGGCATCACAAAGAGCGCATTGTAGAAGAGAGATGATTTTTTACACATTAATTTATTTGGAATGCCAGAGGAACAAAATATTGTTTGTCAAGTCATGTTATTTTTAATTTGCTGGAGGAAATAAAAGACAACTTGAAACCATCAACTAGCAGTCACACAATACCAGGTGTTTCAAAATTTCTTGCAACCCTTCCTTTTATGTCCTCCAATTCCCCCGAGGAGCATCAGCTCTCAGATTGCGTTGGTCATTATGGAAGGAGCTGTGGTGCCTGTCTTATTTAATTTGCACTTTTTTAGTATAGTTTCAGCTTTAACTCATTCGCCGCCAGCCTTTTTTTTAAGTTGCCCACCAGCATTTTTGTGATTTTCAAAAAAGTTTCACAATATTCCTTGCAGGAAAATGTTTCTTCTATAAATATATAAACATACAAATATATCAAATGAAATAACAGACCCTCTGCTTTTAAACAAACAGTAAACAAACAAAACGGGGAAAAACTTTCATTGTATATTCATAGATATTTCTCTTCAAAAATACAACATTTTGAGAATAAAGCTTAAAGATTGCGTTTTTTAAAAAGGAATTCATATTAGAGATCAGACTTTTATAGTGGATAAAAGCAGTATTACATCTTTTCATGGAAATTCGTCAAAAAAACATATTTATCAGGTAAATATTAACTCATAATTGGTGAGATAACTCATCAATGTTGGCAAAAGAGTTAATGTATAGTTGTTTTTGTTAGGACAGTCTTAACATGCTGTATGTGTTCTGCTTTAGACCATATCAGAATATGCGCATCTCAAAAAATTTTAATATCATGGAAAGTACTGAATTTGTTTTTTCCTAAACTGTAAGTTGTAGTCATCAGAATCAAAACAAAAAGGGTCTTAAAATATTTTAGTTTGTGTGAAAGGAATCTTGCATATCGTTTTTTGACAAAAATGTTTTAGGCTGTTTTATTTTGCCTAAGTCAAAAGACATTGAGAACACAAATCTACTCAATCTCTGAAGTTAGTTCCATTTATTTGTGTTTTCTGAGAAACCTGAAAAAAAAATGACTTAGGCAATTAGTTTAGGAAGGTGACGATATACAAAGGTTTGCTTTTTTGAATTAAAGTACAAAAAAGTACTTTTCCATGATATTTTTTGAGATGCACCTGTATCATCAATGATGCTATGACAAATTGTTGCAAGGGGTCTCTAAAGATTTCATTTATGAAGAATCGGAAAACAGACGGTGCATTTGCAAGGCTATAAGTTCGGTCCTAGAGAGCCACAGACCTGCAGAGTTTAGCTCCAACCCTGAAAAAACCTCACCTGCGTAAAGGCTAGTATTAGTAATCTTGAAAACATGGTGTTTAACGGTATTTCATTCTGACTTAACACAGTTAAAGAGTTTGATTCCTCATTCTAAACATGGGCAAAGGTTCAGTCCCAGTGATAAAGCATCCGAGTTGCAGGTGGTAAGTTAAATTGCATGTCTGTGTTTTGTTGGCAATTGTGGCATAAGTGCATATAATGTTAATGACACAAACATGTAGTGAATGATAAGTTATCCAGAGATAGTGAGATAATGTTTTGTGCATGTTGCTTGCTCGTGACTCGCTAAGCCAGTGCGAGTTCGCGTATATTCCCATCTTGCATTGACTTTGTATGAGTTTGGTGTGTACGTCCCATTAAAACCTTTTTTATTTGTTATAAAAATACGACCGTGTTCTCAAAATGCCTTGACCCTTATATGTTTGGACTATATTTTTAGCTATATTTTAAATTAACCACAAAAGTACATTTCTTTTGCTAAAGAATTACATTCCTCACAGTCTTCCTTGTAGTTCCTTCAAACATTCCTGCCTGAAAGTCTCATTATGTGGCTTATTATATAAGTCTTTGTTTCCTCAGGTGTCAATCTCAGATAATTCAGGAGCTTTTACACCTCCTTGCATATGGCCTTGTAACAATCAGCCTTATCGGTCAGATTTGACTGTGTGCGATAAAAATTGTGTTAAAAGGATGAGACAAACAGGAGAAATAAATTGTATAAAAGGTGTATTTAGACTTTAAACAACACACTAAAACTCTGCTGTACAGTACCGTGTGCCACGTGATTTACCCATAAGAAAATGTTGTGTAAAACATCCCCACACTTCTCATTTCTCAAAGTTACCATGTAAAGGATCACATGTGTGGCATGGGAGAGATGTGTTTCTTTTTCTATTGCACTTTATTCATGTAGACAACAAAGGCTGAGAACAGTAGACTTGACCTGTTAAAGAGGCAGATAACATTGTCAGGAGCTTTTAGCTTTGAGATGAGCGTGATGTGGAAACTGTGTTTGTTTTGGAAACTGGGTCTCAGAACAAATGCTTTCTCAATGTGTAGAGCTGAATACACAGAGTGTGTGTATAGGGGGTTGTTTGTCTATTGTTATTAATGGTATTCAACTTGCAGACCCACATTTCTGCCTTATATGGATGTTTTTTTAAAGCCATTAATCTGCATAGAAAATAAGTTTCAAGCCACGTGTAAGATAAATGCTTAGAGAGACATCAAAATAAAAACCAACCCCTAAAGTTAGAGAGGACCTCAATGTACAGCATGACCAACAATGGGCCACTGGTGTTAAAGGATTATTCCACTTTCTTGAAAAAAATACAAATAATTTATTCACCCACATGAATAATAGGCTTAATAGGCTTTATTAGACCTCAGCAGTTTACAGTTTAAATGGAGCTAAAAATTGCAGTTTGCAGCTTCGAATTGCTCTAAACAAACCCAACCGGGGCATAAGGATCTTATCTAGCGAAACGATTGTCATTTTCGGCAAGAACAATTAAAAATATGCAGTTTTAAACCACAACTTCTCGACTTGCACCAGCAGTGTGATGTGAACCTTACGTAATGCAAAATCACGTTTGCATGCAACCTCAAAATCAAAGAAGCGTCCATTAATCGGTTATTTGACTTTTAATCTGTTTAATATGCACAATATTATCAATTCTGTGCTGCATCCTTGTCACTTTTCGGAGATTATCGCCATTTTCGTAGTGTTTTGATCGTGTTACATTTCTTTATTCTGGTGGCAGACGCTGCACACAGTGCAGTTGCAGACGTCATTAGTTAAGACATTGGGGTGATCAAATATCAGGAATTAAAAAAAAGGGAGTAACCCTTTAACTTATTATGATGACCTGCATACCGTAACAACATGGAATCTCCCAACATTCCACTTTCCTTGATAATGTCATTAAAGTTCGCTTTCGTTTTTTGTATAAAATTGCAACGTCTATTGGTGAAATCAAATGACTTCACATTTCATATGAGTGTATAGTCAGCCTGATCTCACAGGAATAAGTATGTATTTGCCAAGTTAGCTAACTGTATGAATTTACACAAAGTGAATTGTACAAATATGTACAATTATTATGAAAAAACAATTAAACCCCACTGCTAACCCAATATCACAGGGGCGAAACTAAATCATACAGAAGCGTGGGAGTCAGAAGTCAAATAAATGTTGGTGAGTCCAAAATTTACTGGAGTAGATGCCATTTTCTTGTGTTCTGGTGCCTTTTAATTAAACAATTGGTTTTTTAGCCTTAAAATTGCATTTACCTTGTGTCACAGCCCGGAGTGCAGGAGGCGAAACTAATGAAATTTTCGACAACACAAAATGGAGTTTAAATTATATGGACCTTAAAACCCCATTCACACAGCACTTTGATCCCACAAAATATACACTTCGTCACAACAAGATATATTGTTCAGCTCTTTAAAACGGCAGTGGGCCAGTGGTTCATGTAGGTTGTCTACAAACCGGAAGGTTGGTGGTTCAATCCCCAGCTCCAACGGACCAAGTGTCGAGGTGTCCTTGAGCAAGACACCTAACCCCAGCTGCTCCCGACGAGCTGGCTGGCGCCTTCATGGCTGACACCGCTGTCGGTGTATGAATGTGGGAGTGAATGGGTGAATGTGAGGCTAATTGTAAAGCGCTTTTAATGGCCATAGGTCTGTTAAAAGCGCTATATAAATGCAGTCCATTTACCATTTACCATTTAAATGAGCCAAGTGGAACGTATTTGAGGAAGCATTGTAAAGATTAATTTCAACTTTATTCCAACTTATCTTCCAACCCATATAATGTTTAGACCGTCTTACACAAACAGCACATAACCATTGACATATTGTTGAATACATTTTATTCAATAAAATACCTGACAATAGCACTTTAAAGCACATACTTAAATAAAAACATTCCTTTTCGTGAACAAGGGTCTCTATCTTACACCCGGCGCAATGCGGCGCATTGTTCACAAGAGGTATCTAAACATCTGAGAACGTGATTCGATTCAATATTTATATTGATTTACAGTAAATGAGAAAACATATAGAAATGGTTTCCCGGACAAGGACTGACTTAAATGCGTGTTAAATCCATCTATTCTTAAATCCATCTATTCTTAAATCCATCTATTCTTCGTGTAATCTACTTCAAATCACAACAGTCACACAAAACAGGCTGTTGGGGATCCCCCATCAATGTGATGTCACATTGATTACGCCCCATGCATAACCGCTCACAGATTCCGCCTTATGAGGGTGTAGTTCAACTTTCTGTCAGAGACACATGTTTTGATGTAGTCCAAAGCACATGTGTAAGCACTCTACACCAGTGGTTTTCAATCTTGTCCTAGGGCAGTGGTTCCCAACCTTTTTAGCCTGAAGTACCCCCACAGCCCTATCAGTAAGGCTCAAGTACCCCTTCATCGAAACTAAACCAAAGTTGTGTTTTAAAGACAAATAATTAGTAATATTAATTAATTAATTTAAAACATTAAAGTAAAGAACACTGACTGATGAAGCATGTTTATTTCAACAAACCACCATCATTGCGATCAGTGTTTGCATTTTATCAGCTCATTTGCATTTTATAAGACACCCCC